>NW_012114944.1:3608816-3622530 GCF_000951035.1 Colobus angolensis palliatus
GCTAATTTTTTGTCTTTTTAGTAAAGACGGGGTTTTGCCATGTTGGCCAGGCTAGTCTCGAACTCCTGACCTTGGGTGATCCACCTGCCTTAGCCTCCCAAGTAGCTGGGATTATAGGCGTGTGCCACCATGCCTGGCTAATTTTGCTATTTTTAGTAGAGACAGGGTTTTGCCATGTTGGCCAGGCTAGTCTCAAACTCCTGACCTTGGGTGATCCACCTGCCTTAGCCACCCAAAGTGCTGGGATTACAGGCGTGAGCCACCGCGCCTGGCCAGGAAAACTTTTTTTTAAAAGATGTCCTTAGGCCAGGCGCGGTGGCTCCTGCCTATAATTCCAACACTTTGGGAGGCAGAGGAGGTCAGATCACCTGAGGTCAGGAGTTCGAGACCAGCCTGTCCACCATGGAGAAAACCCGTCTCTACTAAAAATACAAAAAATTAGCCGGGCCTGGTGGCAGGCGCCTGTAGTCCCAGCTACTCGTGAGGCTGAGGCAGGAGAATGGCGTAAACCCGGGAGGTGGAGCTTGCAGTGAGCGGAGATTGCGCCACTGCACTCCAGCCTGGGCAAGAGTGCGAGACTCCATCTCAAAAAAAAAAAAAGTTTTACTATAATTTTTAAATTGGAAAATTGCCTGGACACTTAATATCTATTAATAATCTTAGATCTTAAATTATATGACAAGTTTGTTTTTCAAGCATTTATTCCATTACATTTACCTGATTATTTAATAGTTTTCCTAGATTAACTGTGATATTGAATAAGCTCTAAACCACTTGATCAATAAATGCAAATGAAAATGCTAACAATTCTTAAAACATTTCTGATGTTATTTTACCTATAATGTGAAAGTCAGCTTCTTTATTAAAGAGCTTACTTAGGCTGGGTGCAGTGGCTCAAGCCTGTAATCCCAGCACTTTGGGAGGCCGAGGCGGGCAGATCATGAGGTCAAGAGTTTGATACCATCCTGGCCAACATGGTGAAACCCCGTCTCTACTAAAAATACAAAATTTAGCTGGGCATGGTGGTGTGCACCTGTAGTACCAGCTACTCAGGAGTCTGAGGCAGAAGAATCGCTTGAACCTGGGAGACAGAGGTTGTAGTGAGCCAAGATCACACCACTGCACTCCAGCCTGGAGACAGAGCGAGACTCTCTCAAAAAAAAAAAAAAAAAGAAAAAAAACAGAGTTTACTTAAGTCATGCAATCTTGAAAAAGCATTTGATTAGTCTTTCTTTTTTGATAAAGTATTTGATTTAAGCACTTTTATTTTTCTTTAAGCCAGTTAATTAGAACTCATATATTTTTAGTAGTGAAACATTGTGTACACAACACATAAATACATAGACTTATTAGGCATGCCGATAGAAGTGCATCTTATAGACTCATAAGACCTCTTCTTTTCCCCCTATTTAGACTTGCAAATTCTTGATAACCTGTTTCATTACTCTAGGGAATTGTCAGCCGATCAGCCCTAAATTTGCATTTTTTATTTTTTTTAGATGGAATCTTGCTGTGTTGCCCAGGCTGGAGTGCAATGGCGCGATACTGGCTCACTGCAACCTCCCCATCCTGGGTTCAAGTGATTCTTCCGCCTTAGCCTCCCGAGTAGCTGGGATTACAGGCATGCGCCACCATGCCCAGCTAATTTTTGTATTTTTAGTTTAGCCATGTTGGCCAGGCTGGTCTGGAACTCCTGACCTCAGGTGATTCGCCCATCTCAGCCTCCCAAAGTGCTGGGATTACAGGCATGAGCCACCATGCCTGGCTAATTTGCATGTTAAAGCAAGCAACTCTTAAGTGAAAAATCAGACAGCAAAATTTACATCTCTAAATACAGAGAGGAAAAAGTCTGGTGTGCTAGAGGGAAATTAAAACTGATTTAATTGCCAGTTAAACATAAAATTATAGAAATCTATCATAAAGGTCTTTTAAATACACACACACACACACAGAGATCCTATAGCTTTTACTTCAGAACTCTAGCCATGAGATAAACACAAGTTTACTGGCTTGCAAAAAAAAAAAAAAAAAAGTTCGGATCCAAACAGTGGTTTTTATGTCAGTAGAAAAGTAACAGAGTTAAAGTAAGCAGAAAAGAAATAGAGAAAAAGAGAACTTAGAAATTCTATGGACGTTTGGGCTCTTTTTCTTTAATGCAATCGTTGTCTTGTGCACAAAGACCGTAATATTTCCATTTTACACAAATTCTAACAAGTAGAGGTGCCATAACACTAAGAGGGCCCCAAAGGGGGTTACTCTTCTTGTTTTCTTCGCCTTCTTAGATTATTTGTTTCCTTTTTTTTTTTTTTTTTCTTAAAAGGAGGAACTGAGCTGTGTCCTAGGGCTTTTGTGGACTGCGTCAGTGTGTGCTGTTTGGGGGCAGGACTCCATAGTGTGTCTCCGCTGAGGCGTTGCTGCCCCTCTTAGCGTCTCAGTTTCCGACTCTGGAGGTCTAAGTCCCTCCATGGGGCTGAAAGTGCGGAGTCATCAGCTTCCATATGCCCTTCCTGGACGAGCCTTTTTAAAACTAATTTTGGTGGAGGGTTCCCTGTAGGGCCGTTGCACGTCATGAGGGTCAACGCTCCAGACACTCCCACGTGGCTCCCGGTCACCGAGGGGCGCCTTTCAGCTAGGAAGGGCAAAATGCTCTTTCTTATTTTTTTTTTTTTTTTTTTTTTTAGATGGAGTCTCGCTCTGTCACCAGGCTGGAGTGCAGTGGCGCCATCTTGGCTCACTGCAACCTCCAACTCCCTGGTTCAAGCTATTCTCCTGCTTCAGCCTCCCAAGTAGCTGGGATTACAGGCACACGCCACCACCTCCAGCTAATTTTTATATTTTTAGTAGAGATGGGGCTTCACTATGTTGGCTAGGATGGTCTCGATCTCCTGACTTCGTGATCTGCCCGCCTTGGCTTCCCAAAGTGTTGGGATTACAGGCATGAGCCACCGTGCCTGGCTGCAAAATGCTCTTTCTCTTGGGTGCTGAGTAAACTCACATTTACCTATGAAAATAACACTTCAGTTCCTCACCTAAATGTACACAGACAAGCCAAATTGAGATTAATTTTGGGAGAAAAAGCAATGACGAAGACCCTTTAGAATGCACCTCCGAGCTCAGTGTGGTGGCTCACACCTATAATCACAGCACTTTGGGAGGCCAAGGCGGGTGGATTGCCTGAGCTCAGGAGTTTGAGACCACCCTGGGCAACATGATGAAACCTTGTCTCTATTAAAATACAAAAAATTAGCTGGGTATGGTGGTGCATACCTGTAGTCCCAGCTATGTGAGAGGTTGAGGCAGGAAAATTGCCTGAATCCAGAAGGCGGAGGTTGCTGTGAGCCAAGATTGCACCACTGCACTCCAGCCTGGGTGACAGAGCAGACTCTGTCTCCAAAAAATAAAAATAAAAATAAAGAATGCACCTCCAAACTAGAAGTATGATCCTTAAACAACAGCTTCCTAAGAGAGAAAAAAACAACAGCCAAGACTACTTCCTGTAAATTGTGCTCAGCCACCCCTAACTTTGTAGCTCTCGTCCACCATTACACATGCCAAGGTCAAATCCTCTCTCAGTACAAGGTCATCTCTGATATCCCTCGTTAAATCAAGTTTAGCCTAAGCTGCCTCCTTACATATTTTAAGTTCAGCCTAAAGGGTTTTCTGTACATCGTGAACTATAACAAGTGGAGGTATAAACAAACTATGGCCCACACCTGTGCCAATTACCGAGTTTTTTTTTTTTTTTTTTTTTGGCCAGTCAAATGTAGCCAACTGTTTAAACTGTGTTCAAATAAGGCAAATGCCGAGCTGTAACCAATCCAGTTGTTTCTGAACCTCACTTCTGTTTTCTGTACATCACTTTTCTTTTTCTGTCCATAAACCTTCTTCCACCACATGGCTGTGCTAGAGTTTCTGAGCCTAGCCTGGCTCAAAAGGCTCCCCAGTTCATGAATTGTTCTTTTCTTAATTAAACTCCTTTAAATTTAATTCAGCTGAAGCTTTGCTTTCATCTGATGTGGTCAGAAGCAGGATCTGAAGTAGAGCTTCTAATGACCCCCAGGGGTGCTGAGTGAACAATCAAGGTACCTGCAAGACCCGTTTGTGTCCATTGATCTCTCGGAGCAGCTGGGGATCATGGTAAGTTCTTGGTCAGATTTCAGAACTCCATGGATTTGTGTTTTGAGCTCTCCGAGTTTCTTTGAGGAAATTTCTGTTCCGAACTGGGTTTGGAAATCACAACAGAAACTGGACTGGATCCAGGATTGAATTAGATCTGGTAATTAACCGGCTTGGATCATGTTAAGGCCTCTTACATCTGACTGGGTCAGAAAGAAACTGGTAGTAAATGGTAATATTGCAGGGGTTGTAAAATTTGGGTTTTGGAAATCACAGGGATTTTTGTTTTTCACCCCTTTGTTTCATTTTTCTTGAGTGCTTACATAGGAAAGAAATCATTGGTTAAGTTAATCAAGGGAACCTGAGAGCAAACCCAGTACCTTAGATAAAAATTAGATACTTAATTTCTGAAGAACTGAGTTTCTTCTGACTTATATACACATAAGTGTTAGGGCCCTGGAAGCAGCAAAGTCTTACCGAAATGGTGAAATCGTACTAAACGTAACTTAAAGTGGAACATTCCAAATGAATAAAACTGTACTGAAATGCATTTGAAAATGAGGGCTCCCTAATTAGTCTCATCTAGGGATGTCTGTTGATATGCAGAAGAGTTTTTTTGTTTGTGGTTTTTTTTTTTTTTCTTCCTTTCTGAGACGGAGTTTCGCTCTTGTTGCCCAGGCTGAAGTGCAATGGCGTGATCTCGGCTCACCCCAACCTCCGCCTCCTGGGTTCAAGCAATTCTCCTGCCTCAGCCTCCAGAATATCTCGGACTACAGGCATGCGCCACCACACTCAGCTAATTTTGTATTCTTAGTAGAGAGGGGGTTTTGCCATATTGGCCCGGATGATCTTGAACTCCGGACCTCATGACCCACCCGCCTGGGCCTCTCAAAGTGCTGGGATTACACACATGAGCCACCGTGCCCAACTGATATACAGAAGAGTTTAAAAAGATTTCCACATTTTTATTTAAAGACTTTACAAAAGGCAAATAAAAAGCCTAGGCAACTAATTGATTTAAAAAATTAAACCTGCCTTGTACTCTTTGCTGACAGCTGTGGGTGACAGGATTAGGCACGTACGGGACCTTGGAACATGGGGAAGCTTTTCTCCCCAAAGGTGAAATTTGGGAGATGATGGGACAGCTGGCAAAGGTCCCTCTGTGACCAAAAAGCGACTACTTGAACTTCTGATTCAGCGTCACTGCAATGGGTGGGTGATACGGTTTGGCTGTGTCCCCAACTAAATCTCATCTTGAATTGTAGCTCCCATAATTCCCAGGTGTTGTGGGAGGGACCTGGTAGGAGAGAATTGAATCATGGTGGTGGTTTTCCCCATACTGTTCTCATGGTAGTGAGTAAGTCTTACGAGATTTGATGGTTTTATAAGGGGAAATCCCTTTGCTTGGTTTCATTCTCTTGTCTGCTGCCTTGTGAGACGTGCCTTTTGCCTTCCACCATGATTGTGAGGCCTCCCTCACCAAGTGGAACTGTGAGACCGTTAAACCTCTTTTTCTTTATAAATTACCCAGTCTTGGTTATGTCTTTATCAGCAGCATGAAAATGGACAAATACAGTAAATTAGTACCAGTAGAGTGGACCAGTGCTGTAAAGATACCCAAAAATGTGGAAGTGACTTTGAAACTGGGTAACAGGCAGAAGTTGGAACAGTTTGGAGAGCTCAGAAGAAGACAGGAAAATGTGGGAAAGTTTGGGACTTCTTAGACACTTGTTGAATGGCTGATAATGACCAAATGCTGATAATGATTTGGACAATAAAATCCAGACTGAAACAATAAAATCCAGGCTGAGGTGGTCTTAGATGGAGATGAAGAACTTATTGGGAACTGGAGTAAAGGTGACTCTTGCTATGTTTTAGCAAAGAGACTGGTGGCATTTTGCCCCTACCCTCAAGATATGTGGAACTTTGAACTTGAAGGAGATGATTTACGGTATCTGGCAGAAGAAATTTCTAAGCAGCAAAGCATTCAAGAGGTGACTTGGGTGCTGTCAAAAGCATTCAATTTTAAAAGGGAAATAGAATATAAAAGTTCAGAAAATTTGGAGCCTGACAATGTAATAGAAAAGAAAACTCCATTTTCTGAGAGAATGAGAGCCAAGTGAAAGGGGAAACCCCCTATAAAACTATCAGATCTCATGAGATTTATTCACTACTATAAGAACAGTATGAGGGAAACTGCCCCCATGATTCAATTATCTCCCACCAGGTCCCTCCCACAACATGTGGGAATTATGGGAGCTACAATTCAAGATAAGATTTGGGTGGGGACACAGCCAAACCATATCACCATTAAATCTCTTTTTCTTTATACATTCATTACCCAGTCTCAGGTATGTCTTCATCAGCAGCACGTAAACAGACTAATATAGTGTGCCTTTCTCTGGCCTCCCTGAGCTCCTCGCCTTCCCCACCCTGCCACAGGCAATGCTTTTCTTTCTTTCTCTCCTTTTTCTTTCCTATCTTTTCTGTTACTCAGGGTGACCATCTTGCCCAGAGACCACATATTGAAACCCCTGGTTGGAGGTTGGATTAAAGATGACACAGGCCAACCGTGGGCATGTTTGGGCCTTGCCAGTTCGATATTGGGTGCTAAGCAAAGTGGCTAATGTCTATGTTTTGCCAAACATATTTTGCTCTGGTCAGAATGGAAAATGTTAATTTAGTTACCCTATGAAACCCTTTGGACAGCATTTTACAAAATTGAGAAGGTTTTGCTTGTGGTTCCATGAAACAGAAGGAAAAAAAAAAAAGATTTTCCTTTGTGTTGCAGCTTGACTTCCAGAGCTATTGTGTGGGGAGCAGGTTTGCTAGGGCTTAAGGAAAGAGAACCCAGAAATCTGACATGCTGGCAAAGGCGTAAGGATTTCTCATCAGTCAGACTTTTGGCTTCTCTCTCTCTGTGCAAACCAGTTGAATTAATGGTAAAAATGACCATTCCTCTCCTCTGTAAAGTTTGGATTAATGGGAAAAAGGTTTGTAAGGTGTGAGACTAGTCTTTCTGTGTTGTTCTATAATGGAGAGGGGTACCTTAGGATAGAATGTGGGCCTAGGACTTCATAATCCCACTGTTCAAGCCAGCATGACAAACTGGTCAGTTCCAAACCTTGCTGCGGGTCACAGAAAAAAAACAAAACAAAACAAAGCAAAACAAAACAGACTGAATGAGGTCTCCATCTTGTTTTATGTCCTTGGGAGCTTGACCTTGTAACCACGTGGTGGTACTTTCTCTTGATCTCTGTCTTCCAGGGAATAGGAATCTTGGGCTTCATGTCATAGTCAGCTATAAAAATTATCTTGAGCAGTTAAAAGTCTTTGGAAGCTCAAAATTGACTGCTCTAGACTCCATCTGGGAAGAGCAATGGAAACTGTAGCTCAGCAGTGAAGGCTTCACCATTCTATAATGGTGGCCCAAGTTCAATCCCAGCGTAGGGAATGAATACTTTCTGGTTGATATGTATGTGACCTTTACCATTTGTTGAGTCTCTTCCCCTTCATAAACAACTTCTAACTTCCTTTCTTAAATTTTCCTTTTTCTGAGCTGCCTTTGAAGATTCTAAGTTTTATAAAAATTGCTTATTACCTCTTTGAAAATACCTTGGCGAGCCAGGGCGTGGTGGCTCACACCTGTAATCCTAGCACTTTGGGAGGCCGAGGCAGATGGATCACCTGATGTCAGGAGTTTGAGACCAACCTGGCCAACATGGTGAAACCCTGTCTCTACAAAAATACAAAAATTAGCCAGGAGTGGTGGCACATGTCTATATTCCCAGCTACTCGGGAGGCTGAGGAAGGAGAATCGCTTGAACCCAGGAGGTGGAGGCTGCAGTGAGCTGAGATCGCACCACTGCACTGCAGCCTGCACGACAGGAGCAAGACTCCATCTCAGAAAAAAAAAAGAAAGAAAAAAAGAAAAGAAAACACCTTGGTTCATGCCTGTAATCCCAGCACTTTGGGAGGCCGAGGTAGGCGGATCACCTGAGGTCAGAAGTTTGAGACCAGCCCGGCCAACATAGCAAAACCCTGTTTCTATTAAAAATACAAAAATTAGTCGGGTGTGGTGGTAGGCACCTATAATCCCAGCTACTCGGGAGGCTGAAGCAGGATAATCACTTGAACCCAGGAGGTGAAGATTGCAGTGAGCTGAGATTGTGTTACTGCACTTCAGACTGGACAACAAGAGCGAAACTCCATCTCAAAACAAACAAACAAACAAACAAACAAACCCCCAAAATGAAAATACCTCATACACTTGTGGTTATTTCATAACCTTAGTTGAGGCTTGGTGGTTTCACTTATGAGGTTCCTTTTGGCAAAGTTTAAAAGCAAAAATGTTGGCCATTTGGCCTGGCTAAAGTTAGGTAATAAGAAATTTAAAAGGACTTTTTAAAAAGAGCACTATGGTTAAAAGTCAGCTTAATTAAAAGCAGATATTCAAGCTCTAACAGCCTGGGACTCCTTGGGTAAAACAAGAGGCACCACAGAGCCCATTTTGGGAAAAACCTCTGTTTTTCTCGTGAAACCCCAGGAATTGGAAGCAGTTAGATCCCTCTCAAAATCTAAGGCTCTGTTCTTTTCTGCATTGCATTATCTGATATTTTTGACTTTTGGGGGAATCAGAAGTTACTTCACATTATGAGAGAAATTTAACGTGTAATAGCTAGGTAGGAAATATAGTTTTGGGGATAGCTAATGGCAATTATGGGGGAGTCCTCAGCTCTTTGCATGTTTGGATCAGAGAAGCATGCTCTTGGCCACCTAGAAAGTATGGAAATGAGCCAGGCGTGGTGGCTTATGCCTGTAATCCCAGCACTTTGGGAGGCCAAGGCAGGCGGATCACGAGGTCAAGAGTTTGAGACCTGCCTGGCCAATATGGTGAAACCTCGTCTCTACTAAAAATACAAAAATTAGCCAGGTGTGGTGGGGCATGCCTGAAGTCCCAGCTACTCAGGAGGCTGAGGCAGAAGAATCGCTTGAACCCAGAAGGTGGAGGTTGCAGTGAGCTGAGATCATGCCACTGCACTCCAGCCTGGGTGACAGAGTGAGACTCCTTCTAAAAAAAAAAAAAGAAAATATGGAAATGTCACCCCCACCCCCAGCTGAGAGATAAGACTCTCGTGGGTGATGGGCTAGTCACAGAATGGACTGGTTAGCTTTGGATTGCTTTGCAATGAAATGCATGGTAAAATCATTGCACTGTCTTGTTCCATAGCATTTCTCCTTTTAGGATCTGAGATCTGATCTAAAAATGAAACCCTTAATATTGGGGGAATCCATTTTACCTTCCAGGTGTGCCTGCTCATTAGGCCCTAGAAACTGCATGCTTTCCTCACCCTGTTCTTCGAAGGGCTCCACTCTAAAGCCAGTAATCCAATTAAGAAATGGAAAAATCCTACAACTGCTGGTTCTTCTTCCATCTATCTGTCTGTGTAGTTATATTTACTTTGTGTAGTTATATATATATATACTGTGTAGTTACATATGTGTTGTGTGTGATGTTTATATAAAAGAGCTCTGATTAATCGGATTGAAGAAAAATAAGCACTTAAATATTTTGAAAGAAAAAAACTGTAATGCCTTTTAGTTCACATGACTTTAGTAACCTTTGGGATATAAAAACAATTTTAAAGATTATTGGTAAAATAAAGACATTTGGTCTAATTTAGGCAGGTCAGATACTAGGTTTGCTAAATGCTTCAAGGTTATAAACTGCTTCTTTGGCTTTTGAAAATTGTTCAACTTGAGTAAAGGAATAGGCTGGGCGTGGTGGCTCATGCCTGTAATCTCAGCATTTTGGGAAGCCGAGGCAGGTGGATCACAAGGTCATGAGATCGAGACCAGTCTGGCCACATGGTGAAACCCCGTCTCTACTAAAAATTCAAAAATTAGCTAGGTGTGATGGCGGGTGCCTGTAATTCCAACTACTCAGGAGGCTGAGACAGGAGAATTGCTTGAACCTGGGAGGTGGAGGTTGCAGTGAGCCGAGATCATGCCACTGCACCCCAGCCTGGGTGACAGAGCAAGACTCTGTCTCAGGAGAGAAAAAAAAAAGAAAAAAGAGTAAAGGAATAAAAGAATGGCTATTCTGGCCGGGAACGGTGTCTCATGCCTGTAATCCCAGCACTTTGGGAGGCCAAGGCAGGTAGGTCACCTGAGGTCAGGAGTTTGAAACCAGCCTGACCAACATGGAGAAACCCCATCTCTACTAAAAATACAAAAATTAGCTGGGTGTGGTATCACATGCCTGTAATCCCAGCTACTTGGGAGGCTGAGGCAGGAGAATCACTTGAACCTGGAAGGTGGAGGTTGCGGTGAGCCAAGATTGCACCACTACACTCCAGCCTAGGCAACAGAGTGAGACTCTGTCTCAAAAAAAAAAAAAAAAAAAAGAATGACTATTCCATATGTAGAGCACCCCCAAGGGCTGCTGGCTGTCTGCTTTTATGGTCATTTCCTAATTATATGCTGAAGAAGGGGTAGGTTATTCATGAATTTTCCAGGAAAGGGGTGGACAATTCCTGGAACTGAGAGTTTGTCCCCCTTTTAGACCATATAGGGTAACTTCCTGACATTGACATGGCATTCCTAAACTGTCATGATGCTGGTGGGAGTGTCTTTTAGCATGCCAATACATTATAATTAGTGTATAATGAACAGTGAGGATGACCAGAGGTCACTCTCATTGCCATCTTGGTTTTGGTGGGTTTTGGCGGACTTCTTTATCGCAACCTGTTTATCAGCAAGGTCTTTGTGACATGTACCCTGTGTCGATCTCCTGTCTTTAATCTCATGGGAATGCAGCTCAGAAGGTTTCGGCCTTATTTTATCTAGCCCCCATTCAAGATGGAGTCACTCTGGTTCAAACGTCTCTGCCGTGGTGATAAAAGAAAAACTTCAGCTGAATTAAATTTAAAGGCATTTAATTGAGCAATGAGCAAGTCACGAATTGGGCAGCCTTTAGAGCCAGGGTAGGCATAGATACTCCAGCCCTGCTTTGTGGTGGAAGAAGATTTATGGACAAGAAAAGGAAAGTGAAGTACAGAAAACAGAAATGAGGTTTAGAAGCAACTGGATTGCTTACATCTCAGTGTTTGCCTTATCTTAACACAGTTGGAACTGTTGGCTGCATTTGATTGACCAAAACTCAGTGATTGGCACAGATATGGGCTACAGTCTGTTTACATCTCCACTTGTTACAGTTCATGATGTACAGAACACCTTTAGGCCGAACTTAAAATATATAAGGAGGCAGCTTTAGGCTAAACTTGATTTAACAATTCCCCCCTTTTGGTCACTTTCTCAATTTTGAGAGATTGACCAAAACTTTAGTCACTGATGTCACTATCCCAGCATAAATATACTTATTTGGTCTTGAAACCCACTGGGAAACAATAGAAGAGTGAGTTTTGCAAGGTGGGAACAAGGACTGAGTAGAGTACCTCCTTATGCTGGAACGTCCTTTTTAGAGAAGAAAAACAAAACCTGGTTTGTTCTAGGACCTACGTGTTCCTTAAAGTCTTAGTATCACTATGTCACATTTAGCACAAGCGATTCCATTTTGGTTTGGTTTGGGGCCTAGAGCTCATTCCAAAACAATGGCCTCGCCTAATTTTGTTTAAAAAAATTCCCCCTTTTTGGTCATATTCTCACTTAGGTGAGAGTTCTCACTTAGGTGAGACCATGACCATAACTTAGGGCCTTAATGCTACTCTCAGTTCCCATTATTTTGGGTTTCTGGTCTCAGCGTGTCATTCATAGGTTATGGTGTCCTCATGGTTGCACATTTCTTTTTTTGAGACAGAGTCTACTCTGTCACCCAGGCTGGAGTGCAGTGGTGTGATCTTGGCTCACTGCAACATCCACCTCCTGGGTTTAAGTGATTCTCATGTCTCAGCCTCCTGAGTAGCTGGGTTTACAGGCAGGCACTGCCACACCCAGTTAATTTTTGTATTTTTTAGTAGAGACAGGGTTTCACTATGTTGGCCAGGCTGATCTCGAACTCATGGCCTTGTGATCCACCTGCCTTGGCCTCTCAAAGTGCTGGGATTACAGGAGTGAGCCATAACACCTGGCATGGTTGCACATTTCTTTCATCTCTTGTCATTCCAACTGAAGAGAGCCCATTTGACATTCTAAAGATGGCTGTGTGCAAACACTTAAAACCTTTGAGAGAATACAGCACACCAAGGAGACTACTATTATGACTATCGCAAGGATAACACCAAATGTTTGGATTGTTCTCCTTATCCAGGGCCCCCACAAACCAAACCACCTAAAATTAAATAGATCAAAGAATGAGCTAGATGAAGAGTCTACTCGCTTAACTAAGCAGTCTTTTCACTAATCCCCTACAACTGAATCTCTATAATGCCCCATGTGAGGTATTTATCCTTAGGCCACAAGTGCCAGCCCCTGTACAGATACTTCTGTTTAGCCAGTAAGTAATCTAGAGCAATTCCATTATTTAGCATAACTTTCATAAGATAAAGTCTGTTGTGGAACCATAGACTTTATGGTAGAATCTGCTATAGAAACTATCATGGGGGATACATTTCTAATCATTGCCCCTTTTACTCCAAACCATAGAAAAACCACTTAACAAATGATGCCCTTCTAGGGGAGTGAAGGCCTCCTGGCAATGATTTCTTTAACCCATGATGTGGGTTAAGAGGAGTGAGCCAATCTAACAAGCAGCCACAGCTGGAAGGTAAAAACAGATCCCCAAAATTAAGGGTCCCATTTTTATACTGGATCCTGGATCCCCAAAAAGAAGGGAAATGCTACCGGAGAAGACAGTGCAATGCTTCTACTGTGGATTTCATTGCAAGGCAACCCAAAGCTAATCAGCTCTTTTTGAAATCAGCCCATCCCCTATGGAAGTCTCATATCTAGCAGGGGTGAGGGGGTGGGGTGGAGATGTTTCCATGCCTCTAGGTGGTCAAGAGCATGCTTCTTTGATACAAGTGTGCAAAGAGCCAAGTATCCCTTGTAACTGCCATTAGCCATCCCTTAGAATACATTTCCTACCTGGTTATTACACGCCAAGGCTAAAAGCTCTCTCACAATGCAAAGTAATTTTGGACACCCCCCTCCCCACCCCAAAGTCAAAAGTGTCAGGTAAAGTAATGTAAAACAGAACAGAGCCTTAGATTTTGAGAAGACTCTATCCTCCTTCAATTCCTGGGGTTACATGAGGAAAACAGAGGTTTTTCCCAGAATGGGGTCTGTGACACCTCCTCTGTTTTTCCCCAGGAGTCCCAGGCTGTTAGTAACTATCTTAGGTTCTCTCATGTGGACATCAAGAATGGCCAGAAGACAAAATGGAGAAAAACAATTCAGTTGACTGAGAAGAAAAAAAAAACAAACTTTTAATTTTCCTTCAGAAAAATAAGAAGAGAAAAGAAAACAAACAAAGGCTTTTAAAATATATGTACAGTTTGGATATTCACTTTTTATTAAGCTGATTTTAACCATATAATTCTTTTTTTCTTAAAAAACTATTAAATTTTTCTTTTATTTGTCTGAGACAGAGTTTTGCTCTTGTCGCACAGGCTGGAGTGCAGTGGCACGATCTGGGCTC
>NW_012114944.1:3623030-3642255 GCF_000951035.1 Colobus angolensis palliatus
AGCCAGGATGGTCTCGATCTCCTGACCTCGTGATCCGCCCGTCTCGGCCTCCCAAAGTGCTGGGATTACAGGCTTGAGTCACCGTGCCCGGCCTAATTTTGTATTTTTATTAGAGATGGGGTGTCTCCATGTTGGTCAGGCTGGTCTCGAACTCCCAACCTCAGGTGATCCACTCGTCTTGGCCTCTCAATGTGCTGGGATTACAGGCATGAGCCATCGTGCCCAGCCTAAAATCTTTTATTAGCAAACTGTAGCCAGGACAGCCAATATTTCTGGCTTTTGAATTCTACCACAGGTAACCTCCCATGTGAAATTAATACATTTTAACTAAGGTCATAGCCATGGATGCATACAGTGTCTTTTAAAGAGATGATAAGCAGTTTTTGTTTTTGTTTTACAATAATTGGAGTCTCCCCAAAGGTAGTTCAGCAAAAGTAAAAATAAAGACAGGAAATCAGAATCAGTCCATGGGGAAAAAGAATCAATAAATGACAAGAAGTTACACAAATAACAAACCAGAAAGGGCTCACTCCCTAAGCCCCCTAAGCCAAGAATTGAACCTAGGCCACCATTGTCAAATGCCAAAGCCTTAGGACTGAGCTACCGCATTAAGTGTTTTCTATTGTTCTTCCCAGAAGGAAGATTTTGAGCTTGCAAAGTCTTTTAACTACTCAAGATAATTTTTAGGGCTAACTATGACATGAACCCCAAAATTCCTGTCCTCCGGATGGCAGAATCCAAGATAAAGAATCCTCATATGGTCACAAGGTTAAGTTCAAGGACTTAAAACAACATAAGAGAGCAGCTGCATCTGGTATTGGTTTCAGGGACTCACAGAAAAGTTTGTAAGTGACCAGCCTGCTGAACTGGCTTGGACAGTTGGCTTATACGGCTCCTAAGTCCACGTTCCATCCTGTGATGCCCCTCCATTATACAACAACACAGAAAAACAAACTCATAGCACTAAGTACACCAGATTTTCTATAGCCTAAAACTAGTCTCGTAAGTCTTTTTTTCTATTAATCAGACCTTTGCAGAGGAGACAAACAGTGATGTTTACTGTACACACACACACACACACACACACCACACAGAGAGGCCAGAAAAACTTGGTTAGTAAGAAGTTCTTACCCTTTTTTCTGGCATACCAAGTTTCCAGGTTCTCTTTCTCTGCAGCTTCCAGAAGAACGGAGCAGCCTTTGATCACTCTGCTTACGATGCTATAGCTGTGGGGGCCAAGCCTCACTACAAAATAAATAAATAAATAAAAATCATCCTTTTCTGTTTTATGGAACCATAGGCAAAGCTTCGCAACTTTTTAAGATGCTGCCCAACAGGCTGCATGGGGAACCGAATTAACATTTTCCATCTCAGCTGAAGCAAAATACACATAGCAAAACAGATACTACACCTCAGTCGGCACCCGGTATCAACCTAGCAAGGCTCAAACTGTCTCTCTTTGGTCTCTATCATCTTTGATCCATTCAAGGTGGGGAGGGATGGCATCAATGAGTAGTCTCAGGGCAAGGCGAAGAGCAGACAGTTACCCCTTAAGAGTCAGGCCTGTTAAGCTTTCTTTTCAGAGCTCACTGACTGTGACCGTATTTACAGAGGGGTCTCTGAGTTAGGCCTGCTGGACTTGCATCAGAAATTCCTGCAGAGATCCCCTCCACATATACAAACACACACACAAAGACAAGACGGACAGAAGGTTTTCCAAACCAAGATCCCTAACCAAGAATTCCAAGAGTACTCCTTCCAAACTATCCTCCTATTCTCTGTCTGAGAAATCTCCCCGAAATCCTACTGATTGAAGAGAAGTCCAGAACCAAGACTCTTCCTACTAATTAGGGAGAGCCAACCAAGACCCCTGAAGAAGCTGAACCAACTGGGAGAAGGAAAGGGGTGTTGGCAGCGCCTAGAATACTCACCAAATCAGACACCCATGGCTATAGCTGCAGACACTCCACGACGGGGCTACAAACAGACACTGTGATAAGGTTACAGTTACAGGCACCCCATGGTGGAGCTACAGACAGATACCTCGCCATGGAGCTCTAGTTATGGGACATCTCCCCAGGACAATTTCTCTATTGCAAAGTCTACTCCATACACGTTGGGCTAGTAGTGCCCTGCCAATAGAGAAGAAGCCAGAGTCAGCCCCAGATCCATCGCCAGAGGGGGTGTACAGAATCAGGGGCAGGTAGCACAAGGGCAACCCTGAATGAGCCCCCAAATTTTTAACTGCTCAACTGGTTCGCCATGCCCACTACCTACACAGAGCTAATTGATCAAGATAGGGAAATTGCAATAGAGAGAGTAACTCATGCAGAGCCAGCTGTGCAGGAGACAAGTTTTATTATCACTCAAATCAATTTCCCCTAGCACTCGGGGATCAGAGGTTTTGGGGTTTTTTTGTTCATTTGTTTTGAGATGGAGTTTTTGCTCTTGTTGCCCAGACTGGAGTGCAATGGCATAATCTCAGCTCACTGCAACCTTCGCCTCCCAGGTTTAAGTGATTCTCCTACCTCAGCCTCCCAAGTAGCTGGGATTATAGGCATGCACCACCATACCTGGCTAATTTTGTATTTTTAGCAGAGACATGGTTTTACCATGTTGGCCAGGCTGGTCTTGAACTCCTGACCTCAGGTGATCCACCCACCTCAGCCTCCCAAAGTGCTGGGATTACATTTGTGAGCCACGATGCCCCACCTTGGAGATCAGAGTGTTTAAGGATAATTTGGTGGGTTAAGAGAGACCAGTATGTCAGGAGTGCTGATTGGTTGTGTCGGAGATAAAATCATAGAAAGGCAGAGCTGTCTTCTTGCACCAAGTCAGTTCCTGGGTGGGGGCCACAAGATCAGATGTACCAGTTTATCAGTCTGATCGTGCCAGCTGATGCATCAAGTGCAGTGTCTGCAAAATATCTCAAGCACTTATCTTAGGTTTTATAATAGTGATGTTATCCCCAGGAGCAATTTGGGGAGGGTTGGACTCTTGTAGCCTCCAGCTGCACGACTCCCACATTTCTAATCTTGTGGCTAATTTGTTAGTCCTACAAAGGCAGTCTAGTCTCCAGACAAGGAGGAGGTTTATTTTGGGAAATAACTGTTATCTTCTTTTATATTTATTTATTTATTTATTTTTGAGACAGAGTCTTGCAGTGTCACCAGGCTGGAGTGCAGTGGTGTGATCTGGGCTCACTGAAACCTCCACCTCCCGGGTTCAAGCGATTCTCCTGCCTCAGTCTCTTCAGTAGCTGGGATTACAAGCATGCACCACTATGCCCAGCTAATTTTTTTTGTAGTTTTAGCAGAGACGGGGGTTCTCCATATTGGTCAGGCTGGTCTCGAACTCCCGACCTATGGTGATCTGCCTGCCTTGGCCTCGGAAAGTGCTGGGATTATAGGCGTGAGCCACTGCGCCCGGCCAGGTGAGTGAATTTTAAGAGCCCGGGGCTGGGAGGCCCGGGTCCTAGTCCCAGCTCTGCTCTGGCTTTCTGGATGGCTTTGGACAAGCCAGTGCAACTTCTCGAACCTGTTGCCTCTCATATAATAGGGACCTCCGCCACTTCTTGAAAACTTACTACAAGCCAAGGATTGTGATCAGGGGTTTCTATACATCATCTCACAGTTCTATTTCATTTTTTTTGCTTCAGAGAGAAAGAAAACGCTCAGGAAGACTGAGTAACGTAAATATGAGGAGGAGCTGGTGAGTGGCATAAGCTGGACTCCATCCAGCGCCCTGATTCTAACTCTAGCAACCCTGGTTTTTCCATTACACCATAGGACGCGGTCTCCCCATTCCCCTGAGAGCTGGACATAGACTATGCCCTGCGCAGGCAGCCGTCCGCCTCCTGCAGGGAATGCTTGCTCCTGGGTGTACACACGGAACCCACGACGGCCCGAGACCACGCTCTGGGGAAGCCTAGCACAGGAGAGGGGCGCGGAGCTTCCTCGCCCAGCTCCGCCGCCCTTCCCGCGAGAGGCCCCGCCCCCCGCCCTGATTGGCTATCGGGAGCGACGCGGGGCCTAGGGGATTGGCTGCGCGGCGGCCGCGGGCTGACGTGGCGGGCAGGCGTGTGGGTCTTGTAGCGCTGCTCACAGAACAGAGTAGAGGCGGTGGCGGCGGCGGCCGAACCCAGAGTGACAGTGAGGCGCCGGACACCGAGCCGCCGCAATGCCGCTGGAGCTGGAGCTGTGTCCCGGGCGCTGGGTGGGCGGGCAACACCCGTGCTTCATTATTGCCGAGATCGGCCAGAACCACCAGGGCGACCTGGACGTGGCCAAGCGCATGATCCGCATGGCCAAGGTGAGGCGGGAGCTCCCGGGACCCGGGATCCGGGCGCCGGGCGCCGGGCGGGGCGGGGCCGTGGGGAGCCAGGGCCACACGGCTTCCCCAGCTGGGTACCCTGGTCCGGCCTCCTCCCGCCTGCCAGTTCCGTTTTCGGAATCCTTCGGATCCCTCTTCCTCACCCCGTCCGCCACCCTCCTGACCTTTCTGCATTACAGCAGCTGCCTCCTAACCCCCACCTTTTTCCTCCCCGTTCTGGTGCCAGAATAATCTTTCTAAAACTCAGACTTGATCAGACCATTACCCCTGCCTGGCACCTTCTGAGGCTCCCTCCTGCCCGCTGGTAGAGTGGAAACCATTTAACATAGCCTTCAAGATTTTAATTACTGGGCCCCTTCCAGCCCGTCGTAATTCTTCTCTGACATTCTTCAGCGGCACAGAGTTACTTTCAGGAATGACAGTTACTGGAAGTTGCTGTGGTCTCTTCTCACCCGCCATTCCCTGTATGTGGAATATGAAGTGGTTAAAAGCCAGGGCTATGAGTTCAAATCTCGACTCCACCACTACTAGCTGTGTGAACGTGGGCTGGTTACTTAGCCTCCGTGAACCGTTTCCCCATTTGAAAGCGAGGCTGGATAATAACAGTTCTTTCCGCATGGAGTTGTTATGGGGATCAAATGAGATTCTCAGAGCTCTGAGCCCAGCACTTGGCACACAGGAGTCGGTAAATGCGAGCTATTAGTGATACGATGTTTATAGCTTTCCGTGCTCCCTCTTCTCTTGGGACTGCCATATTCTTCATTATGACCCCAGCCCCTAGCATAAGGCCTGGGCTGCACTATGATTCTTTGGTTTAGAGGTTGCTCACCCCGTCTTTCCTTTCCCTTCATCAATGCTGCTCAAATGATTTTGTATCATTTGTGACAGGTTCTTTCAATGTTTATTTATTTGTCTGTCTTAGAGATAGGGTCTTGCTCTGTCACTCAGGTTTTCTCTTATTGTTCTTTCTTTCTTTTTTGAGACAGGGTCTCTCTGTATCACCCAGACTGCAGTGCAGTAGCATGATCCCGGCTCACTGCAACCTCTGCCTCCCGGACTTAAGTGATTCTCCCACCTCAGCCTCCCGAGTAGCTGGGACCCACAGGCGTGAACCACCATGCCGGCCTAATTTTGTTGTAGAGATGGGGTTTGGCCATGTTGCCCAGGCTGGTCTCAAACTCCTGAGCTCAAGCGATCTGCCCGCCTTGGCCCCCCAAAGTGCTGGGATTACAGGTGTGAGCCACCACCCTCGGCCCTTACTGTTCCTTCGGGACTGATTTTATGGAAACCTAACCACTGAATCATAAAAATACTTTACAAAAGTAACACTGCTAACATTTTTTGAGTGCTTACTCTACCAGATACTAAGCTAAATGCTGTACATGCACCATCTTATTTAATTTTTACAACAACCCAATGCCATGATGCTGCCAATTTCATTTTAAAGGCTAAGAGAAAATAAGTGACTTAGGCAAGGGCACATAGCTAGTATAATAAATACAGTAAGAGGTTTTTCAGTTTTTACTCCTAAGCCACAGGGCTCCAGCCTTTCTTATGCAACATTGTTTTCTAGAGGGAAGTTCCCACTCTTAATTTGAAGGGGCAGCCTGTTTTTCCTCTTGGAATGCTAAAGTTGTAAAAATATCTGGAGATACTGAAAAATACCTGGAGATATTGAAGCCATAGAAACAAAGCTATACCGACCAGGTGCAGTGGCTGATTCCTGTAATCCCATGACTTTGGGAGGCTGAGGAAGGCAGATTGCTTGAGCTCAGGAGTTCGAGACCAGCCTGGGGCACATGGCAAGACCTTGTCTCTAATTCCATTGAGCTGGAATCTAGGTGGCTGCAGCCTTTAGGAAAGGGATCTCGTCAGCTTTGCTAGAGACACTGCAACTTTAGTCAGGTTAGTCTGGGCCTTGGGATCTTTATCTAGACAATGAGAGCTCTGTTGCCCAAGGTCACTTTCAGTTCTAATGTTCTTCGAACTTTCCAGCATCAAGTCCTGACCTTACCATCTTATGATTTGTCCAAGAGCAAGAATAGTGATCTCAGCACTGACATTTCTGGACCCAAGAAGTTTTTAATAGCATGAATACCTCTGTGTCTACAGAAATGGCAGTGAGACGGGACTTTAGTGGGTTTTAATTATTCTTTTTCTTGAGTAGGTTGTTTTTGTTTGAAACAGAGTCTCACTCTGTTGTTCAGGCTGGAGTGCAGTGGCACCATCATAGCTCATTGCTGCTTCAACTTCTGGGGATCAAGCGATCCTCCCATCTCAGCCTCCTGAGTAGCTGGGACTACAGGCATATACCATCACACCTGGCTGATTTTTACGTTTTTTGTAGAGACAGGGTCTTACTATGTTGCCCAGGCTGGTCTTGAACTCCTGGGTTCAAGCAATCCTCCCACCTTGGCCTGTCATAAAGTGTTTGGATTACAGGCATGGGCCACTGTGCCTGACCTCTTGAGTGTTTTGTGTTTTTTTTTTTGAGACGGAGTCTTGCTCTGTCACCCAGGCTGGAGTGCAGTGGCCGGATCTCAGCTCACTGCAAGCTCCGCCTCCCGGGTTTACGCCATTCTCCTGCCTCAGCCTCCCGAGTAGCTGGGACTACAGGCACCTGTCACCTCGCCCGGCTAGTTTTTTGTATTTTTTTAGTAGAGACGGTGTTTCACTGTGTTAGCCAGGATGGTCTCGATCTCCAGACCTCGTGATCCGCCCGTCTCGGCCTCCCAAAGTGCTGGGATTACAGGCTTGAGCCACCGCGGCCGGCCGTGTGTGTGTGTGGGTGTGTGTGTGTGTGTGTTTTAATAGCTTTTATAGTCAAACAATCCAGCTTTTACATTATTGTCTCTGCTCAGTAGAAGTCACCTAGGGGCTGGGGCATTTTTGTTTTGTTTTTCTGCTTTTCGACATGTAACCTGTTCAAAGAAAATGTCATGGAGAAAAGTGCCAGTACAAAGCAGCTAAAAGCAGAGTTGCTATTGTTGAAATCAGAGAAAGAGGCACAGGGCACTGTCCCTGGATTTTCTTGTCCCTAAGAGGGCCTCATTAGAACAGTTTCGTCCTGCTTTTGGGCAGTTTGGGCTATATATAGCAGTTTGGGCTATATAAAAGCAGTTAGCCCAAACTGCTTTTATATAGATGGAGAAACTGAGTCCAGAGCTGGGAAGTGACTTACCTAAGAGTTAGGGTCAAAGTTAAAACAGAATCGCCGGGCGCGGTGGCTCACGCCTGTAATCCCAGCACTTTGGGAGGCTGAGGCGGGCGGATCACCAGAGGTCAGGAGTCCAAGACCAGCCTGACCAACGTGGAGAAACCCTGTCTCTACTAAAAATACAAAATTAACCGGGCATGGTGGTGCATGCCTGTAATCCCCAGCTTCTCGGGAGGCTGAGGCAGTAGAATCGCTTGAACCCGGGAGGCAGAAGTTGTGGTGAGCCGAGATCACGCCATTGCACTCCAGTATGGGCAACAAGAGCGAAAACTCCGTCAAAAAAAAAAAAAATTAAGCCAGAATCTTTCTTCACTAAATTCTCGTCCAATGCTGATTTTACTATTCTTTGCTGAGTTATATAACTTTAAATCTTCCTTAATTTTTTGATCCAGTATTTTTAATATTTACAATGCAAAACAAAGGAAAAAAACCCCATTTTTTTTCTTTTGGCATGTTAAGAGAAAAAAATAGGGGGGGGTCTCCCATCTCCAAACAACCTTTTCTTCCTTTCAGACTTTCTTGCCTTTTCTGTTCCTCTTCCTTGGAGGTCCTTAAAGTCTCTGTCAATCTATGCTGTTTTTAAAGATGGTGATGTAGGCTGGGTGTGGTGGCTCACATCTGTAATCCCAGCACTTTGGGAGGCCAAGGCGGGTGGATCACCTGAGGTCAGGAGTTCAAGACCAGCCTGGCCAACGTGGCAAAATGCTGTCTCTACTAAAAACAACAAAAATTAGCCGGGCATCATGGTGGGCACCTGTAATCCTAGCTACTTGGGAGACTGAGGCAGGAGAATGGTTTGAACTCGGGAAGCATTGGTTGTAGTGAGCGGAGATCACGCCTTTTGCACTCCAGCCTGGATGAAAGAGAGAAACTCTGTCTCTAAATAAATAAATAAATAAAGATGGTGATGTCACAGCAGTTGCCCCAGAATTTTTTTTTTTTTTTTTTTGAGAATCTGCGACAGTCACTGAAAGGTGTCCTAATGTGTGTTGTAGGAGTGTGGGGCTGATTGTGCCAAGTTCCAGAAGAGTGAACTAGAATTCAAGTTTAATCGGAAAGCCTTGGAGAGGCCATACACCTCAAAGCATTCCTGGGGGAAGACGTACGGGGAGCACAAACGACATCTGGAGTTCAACCATGACCAGTACAGGGAGCTGCAGAGGTACGCTGAGGAAGTTGGGATCTTCTTCACTGCCTCTGGCATGGATGAGGTGAGTCCTCTCCTGCTCTGTCATTTGTCACTTTAGCAGATCAAGGGTCAGCAGGCAGCCTGGTGACTTCTGGCTTAGGGCCAGCTCCAGCCCTTGCTCATCTTTTCTGTTCCCAACTACTGGAGAGGCTAGCAGGCGCCAAAGCCCAGTGACAATCTGTGGGAAGGATGCCATTGTTTTAAAAACAAGCTGTCTCTGGCCAGGCGCAGTGACTCATGCCTGTAATCCCAGCACTTTGGGAGACCGAGGGGAATGGCTCACCTGAGGTCAGGAGTTCGAGACCAGCCTGGCCAACATGGTGAAACCTTGTCTCTACTAAAAATACAAAAATTAGCTGGGCATGGTGGTGCGTGCCTCCCAGTTACTTGGGAGGCTGAGGCAGGAGAATCACTTGAACCTGAGAGGTGAAGGTTGCAGTGAGCCGAGATTATGCCACTGTGCTCCAGCCTGGGCAACAGAGCAAGACTCCATTTCAAATTAAAAAAAAAAAAAACGCCAGGCGTGGTGTCTCACACCTGTAATCCCAGCACTTTGGGAGGCCAAGGTGGGCAGGTCACAAGGTCAAGAGATCGAGACCATCCTGGCCAACATGGTGAAACCCTTTCTCTATTAAAATACAAAGTATTAGCGGGGTGTGGTGGCGCGCATCTGTAGTCCCAGCTACTTGAGAGGCTGAGGCAGGAGAATCACTTGAACCTGGGAGGTGAAGGTTTCAGTGAGCCGAGATCACACCACTGCACTCCAGCCTGGTGATAGAGCAAGACTCTGTCTCTAAATAAATAAATAAATAAATAATAACAACAATAGCAAGTTGTCTCTGGAAGTAGGGGTCAGCCACACTGGAATCCCAGAGTCCCTCCAAGCTGTAGGGACACCCCCGCTGGGCCAGGTTTCTCCAAGTAGAAAATGGTCTGGAAACCAGGGGCTGGGTGCGGTGGCTCACACCTATAATCCCAGAGCTTTGGGAGGCTGAGCTGGAAGGATTGCTTGAGGCCACGAGCTTAAGACCAGTGTGGGGAACATAGGGAGACCCTATCTCTACAAAAAATACAAAAATTAGCCAGGCATGGTGGCTGTACTCCTGTAGTCTGGGAGGCTGAGTATTGCTTGATCCCATGTATTTGAGACTGCAGTAAGCCACGATTGGACCACTACACGCCAACCTGGGTGATAGAGCAAGATCCTGTCTCTTAAAAAAAAAAAAAATAGAGCAGGAAACCACAATTCTGGAGTCTGCCCCTTGCTTACTAGCATTGACTGACTTGAGAGGGGGGACACTGGCACTGTCCAGAAGGGAATGGCTTATAGGATGGTCACCGGTGGTTTTTGGCTTGGCCAAAACCAAGCTGGTGCCAGGTCTCGGGTCCCGTCTGCTCTGTGACCTGCCTCCTTAGAATTCCTTCATGTGTTCTTTTAAATGTAAAAAAATTTTAGTTGTAAAAATAATATTACAGAAAGTTTCGAAAACAAGAAAAAGGGGAAAAAACTGATCCATAATCCCTCTATAGCAGTTCTTTTTACATATTTCCTCCTGAAGCCTTTTTATATGCTTGTTTTGTTGGCTGCTGGTACTATTTAGTGAACACTGAGTTCTGTGCTTGCTTGTTTCAGTTAACATTATAGCACGAACTTTTACCCCACCTTATGCTTAAATATTTTAATAGCAACGTAATACTTCTTTTGGAGCATGTACTATACTGTACCTAATCATTCCTCTACTTTTGGACATGGAAGTTATTTCAGGTTTTTTTTTTTTTTTGAGACAGAGTCTCAAAAAAACTGGGGGAAGAGTATATAGGATTTCTCTGTGTTCTTTCTTACAGCTGCATGTGAATCTACCATTATCTCAAAATCAAAGTTTAAAATTAAAAAAAGAAAAGTTTCCTCAGTTTAATGTAATTTAATTTTTTTTGAGATGGAGTCTCACTCTGTCACCCAGACTAGAGTGCAGTGGCATGATCTCGGCTCACTGTGACCTCCGCTTCCCAGGTTGAAGTGATTCTCCTGTCTCAACCTCCTGAGTAGGCATGCACCAACACACCTGGCTAATTTTTTTTGGTATTTTTAGTGGAGATGGGGTTTCACCATGTTAGCCAGGCTGATCTCAAACTCCTGACCTCAGGCAATCCACCCATCCCAGCCTCCCAAAGTGCTGGGATTACAGGTGTGAGCCACTGTGCCCAGCCCAGTTTTATTTTTTGTTGTTGTTTGTTTGTTTTGAGACAGGGTCTCACTCTGTCTCCCAGGCTGGAGTGGAGTGGCACGATTGCAGCTCACTGCAACCTCCGCCTCCCAGGTTCAAACAATTCTCATGGCTCCGCCTCCCGAGTAGCTGGGATTACAGGCACCTGCTACCACACTCAGCTAATTTTTGTATTTTTAGTAGAGATGGGGTTTCACCATGTTGGCCAGGCTGGTCTCGAACTTTTGACCTCAGGTTATCCGCCCGCCTCAGCCTTCCAGAGTGCTGGGAGGCAGCAGATCTGATGCCTAGAGCAGTGTGCTTTCCATAGTCCTGCAGCTGCTGCTGCCTGACTGGCAGCCCAGACTTCCCAGAGCGTAGATTCCCACTGTGAATGCCTGAAAGCTCAGCAGAGTCTCTGCATGCACCACGCTCGGTACCGGTTCAAGACTGAAGTTGACTGGAGAGTCTCTGGGCCCAGGAGCTGCCTTGGGAGTAAGAGGATAGATGTTTTTTTTTTTAAATTAGATAAAAAGCTTACTTAGATATATTGCTGATCTTCCATTAATTATTGCCCTGCAGCCTGGGGCAGGGGCCTCACTCTGCATCCAGTTTCAAATCTGAGACCTGGGTTTGCGCAAATTCAGTTTGAACTGGTGACATAGCAGTCTCCATTCAGAAAGGAATAGGTCTGCTATTGTCTATCAACAACAGAACCAAAGGGACATTGTTGTATTAATTCTTCTGGGCGTACTCACGGCCTGGGGAGAGTTTCTGAGATTGTATGTGGCGTCCTCTAAAGAAACAGGATTGTTTTTCAACAGACTAATCACAATGTTTAGCTTCTGGTTAAATAATATTATTCTTTTAAAGTATTGGTCACTCCTGGTGCTTTTTTTTTTTTTTTTTGAGACAGAGTTTCATTCTTGTTGCCCAGGCTGGAGTGCAATGGTGCAATCACGTCTCAATGGTGCAACCTCTGCCTCCTGGGTTCAAGCAATTCTGCTTCAGCCTCCTAAGTAGATGGGATTACAGGTGCTCACCACCATGCCCCGCTAATTTTTTTTTTTTTTTTGTATTTTTAGTAGAGAGGGGGTTTCACCATGTTGGCCAGGCTGGTCTTGAACTCCTGACCTCAGGTGATCCACCCTCCTTTGCCTCCCAAAGTGTTAGGATTACAGGTGTTAGCCACCACATCCAGCTGCCTTTTCCCCCCCCCCCCCCGGAGACAGGGTGATACGGTTTGGCTGTGTCTCCACTGAAATCTCAACTTCAATTGTATCTCCCAGAATTCCCACGTGTTGTGGGAGGGACTCAAAGGGAGGTAATTGAATCATGGGGTCTGCTCTTTCCCATGCTATTCTTGTGATAGTGAGTAAGTCTCATGAGATCTGATGGGCTTATCAGGGGTTTCTGCTTTTGCTTCTTTCTCATTTTCTCTTGCTGCTGCCATGTAAGAAGTACCTTTTGCCTCCCACCATGATTCTGAGACCTCCCCAACCATGTGAAACTGTTAAGTCCAATTACAGCATACAGCCTTCCCCAGAGTAATCACTTTGAGAAGCACTTTCATTTGGAGGACTAAGTCCTAACCTGTTTGTTAAAAATAATTAGGCTTAGTAGTTTTGTCATCCCTCCTCCTCCTTAGTTGCTTCCCCAGGACACAGTTTTCCTAAAACTTGACCTTACCTAGTGTTGAATCCATAGTAGGGAGAAATGTTATGTGGGCATTTCATTGCGCTGACAATTAAAAACAATAATAACCAATCAGAGTAATGAGAAGTATATGAAGGCGGTTTCCAAAGTGTGGTTCGGGAACCCCTGGGGGATTCATGAGCCCTTTCAGGAGGTCCACAAAGGCAAAACTATTTCCATAATGATACTCAAATGTTATTTGTCCTTTCCATTGTCATTCTCACAAGTATATAGTGGAGTTTTCCAGAGGCTAGGTGATGTGTGATGACATCATTCCTTTGGCAGCGGCTCACCTAATGGAAGGTGTGTTGCGTGTTCTTTTTTTAAAGAACAGTTTTATTGACACACCATCCAATTCACCCAGTCGAGAATACAATTCAGTGGTGTTTAGTAATATTTACAGAGTCGTGCAACCATTAACACAATTACCGTTAGAACATTTTTTATGACCCCCAAAAGAAAAGCTACCCATTAGCAGCACTCCTCAGCTGCCCCAATTCTCCCAGGCCTAGGCAATGACTTACTGGGTTTTTTTTTTTTTTTTTTTTTTTGAGACAGAGTCTCACTCTGTTGCCCAGGCTGGAGTGCAGTGGCGAGATCTCGGCTCACTGCAATCTCCACCTCTCAGGTTCAAGCAATTCTCCTGCCTCAGCCTCCCAAGTAACTGGGATTACAGGCATACACCACCCTGCCCAGCTAATTTTTATATTTTTAGTAGAGACAGGGTTTCACCATGTTGGCCAGGCTGGTCTTGAACTCCTGACCTCATGTGATCCACTTGCCTTGGCCTCCAAAAGTGCTGGGATTATAGGTGTGAGACACTGTGTCCGGCCTCAAATTTTTATCTCTATAAATTTGCCTATTCTGGATATTGCATATAAATAGAATCATACAATATATGAGTCTGACTCATATAACATTTCATATAACTTTCATATAACATTGTGTTTTCATTTATGTTGTAGCATATATCAGTACTTTTTTTTTTGCTAACTCATAATTCAATTTTATGGCTATACCACATTTTATTGACCCTTTTGTCAGTTGGTGGACACTTGGGTTGTTTCTACTCTGGCTATTATCTTTGGCTATTAAGAACAATGCTGCTATGAGCTTTTATGTACAGGTTTTATATGGACATGTTTTCATTTCTCTTCATTCTCATACATATGAGTGGAATTGCTGGGTTACCTGGTAACTCTATGTTTAACTTTTTTGAGGAACTGCCAGACTGTTTGCCAAAGCGGCTGCACCATTCCCATCAGCAGGATTTGATGGTGCCAGTTGCTTCACATCCTTATCATTTGTTATTACCTCCTGATTCTAGCCATCCTAGTGGATGTGACATGGTGTCTCATTGTGGTTGTGATGTGCATTTCTCTGATGCATCTTTTCATATGCCTGTTCGTCATCTGCGTATCTTCTTTGGAAGAATGTTTATTCAGATCCTTTGTCAGTTTTAAAAATTGGATTATTTTTCTTTATATATTCTTTTGCAATTTATTTTTTCATGTATATCCTTCCAATGAATTGTCTTTATATATTTTAAGTACAAGTCCTCAAGTCCTTTATCAGATAAATGATTGTAAAAACCTTTAGTCTTTGGGTTGTCTTTTCCACTTTCTTTTCTTTCTTTCCTTTTTTTTTTTGAGACAGGGTCTTTGTTGCCCAGGCTGGAGTGCAGAGTGGTGCAATATCGGCTTACTGTAACCCTGGCCTCCTGAGCTCAAGCAATCTTCCCACCTCAGCCTCCTAAGTAGCCAGGACTATAGGCAATGTGACACCAGACTCAGCTAATTTTTGTATTTTTGGTAGAGACAAGGTCTCAGTATGTTACCCAGGCTGGTCTCAAACTCCTGAGCTCAAGCGAACAGCCTACCTTGGCCTCCCAAAGTGCTGGGATTATAGGCATGAGCCACCATGCCTGGCCCTTTTTCACTTTCTTGATAGTGTCCTCTGAATTACAAACATCTTTAATTTTGATGATGTCCAAATTATCTATTTTTTCTTCTGTGTTTGTCTATTTATGTGGTTTAAAAATTTCTCATTTATTTTTATTTTTGAGACAGGGTAACACTTTGTCACCCAGACTAGAGTGCAGTGGTGTAATCTCAGCTCACTGCAACCTCCAACTCCCAGGTTCAAGTGATTCTCGTGCCTCAGCCTCCCAAGTAGCTGGGATTACAGGTGCATAACACCATGCCCAGCTAATTTTTTTTTTTTTTAAATCTTTTGGTAGAGACGGAGTTTCACCTTGTTGGCCAGGCTGGTCTTGAACTCCTGACCTCAAGTGATCTGCCTGCCTTGGCCTCCCAAATGCTAGGATTACAGGTATCAGCCCCCTTGCCCAGCCAATTTTAGCTTTTTTTTTCCCTTTATTTCTCAGTTTTAAACCACAATGTGATATCACTGCACAGCTGTCAGTATGGTTAAAGTAAAAAGTGGTTGACTGGATGCAGTGGCTCACTCCTGAAATCCCAGTACTTTGGGAAGCTGAGTTAGGAGGATCGCTTGAGGCCAGGAGTTCAAGACCAGCCTGGGCAACAATAGCAAGACCCCATCTGTTAAAAAAATAAATAAATAAAAGCCAGGCATTGTGGTGTGTGCCTGTAGCCTCAGCTACTTGGGAGGCTGAGGCAGGAGGCTTCCTTGAACCCAGGAGCTTGAGGCTGTGGTGAGCCATGATTGCACCACTGAACTCCAGACTCCAGCCTTGGCAACAGAGTGAGATCCTGTGTTTAAAAAAAAAAAAAAGTGGTAACACCACATGGTGTCAAGGATACAAAGAAAATACGTCATTCATATATTGGTGGTGGGAATGTAGAATGATCCAGTCACTCTAGAAAACAGTATGGCAGTTTCATTCCTTCTTTTTTAAACAGCTTTATTGGGACATAATTCATATACTGTACAATTCAGCCACTTAAAGTAGACTGGGAGTTTCTTATAAAGCTAGATAATGTGTTTATCATATGATCCACCAGTTGTCATTTGGTAATTTATCCCCAAAGAAATGAAAACTTAACATTCATACAAAAACCTGTATGTGAGTGTCATTACAACTTTCATTCTTAGTAGCTCAAAACTAGAACAAGCAAAATGTTCTTCAGCGGGTGAATGGTGAAACAAACTGTAGTACATGCGTACCATAGAATATTACTCAGCAATCAAAAGGAATGAACTATTTTTTCTTTTCTTTTTTTTTTTTTTGAGACGGAGTCTCACTCTATCGCCCAGGCTGGAGTGCAGTGGCACAATCTCGGCTCACTGCAACCTCCGCTACCCAGGTTCAAGCGATTGTCCTTCCTCAGCCTCCTGAGTAGCAGGGATTATAGGCACATGCCACTGCGCCCAGCTAATTTTTGTATTTTTTGTAGAGATGGGGTTTCATCATCTTGGCCAGGCTGGTCTCAAACTCCTGACCTCATGATCTACCCACATCGGCCTCCCAAAGTGCTGGGATTACAGGCGTGAGCCACCACGCCCAGCCAGGAATGAACTATTATTGATGCATGCAGCAGCCTGGATGCATCTCAAGGATATGATGCTGAGTGAGAAAGCAGCATACACAGAAGGGTGCATACTGTACGATTCTGCTTCCATGACATTCTGGAAATAAAAGAATTATGAGAATGGAGAACAGATGAGTGGTTGCCAAAGGTTAGTAAGGGGAAGGGGATGTGGTTATAAAGGGGTGACGTGAAGGATCCTTGTAGCAGTGGCATCATGGTACCTTCTGTATGGTGACCGTGGCAGTGGTCACATGAATCTGTGCATGGGATAAAATTGCATAGAATTAAATATAGGCATACAGAAATGTACATGTAGAAATGGTGAAATCTGAGTAAGATTGGTGGACTTTGTCAACGTCATTCACCCAGTCATGATATTGTACTATAGTTTTACAAGACATTACCATTGGGGGAAGAGTATATAGTATCTCTCTGTATTCTTTCTTACAGCTGCAAGTGAATCTACCATTATCTCAAAATTCAACGTTTAAAATTAAGAAAAGATTCCTCAATTTTATTTTATTTTATTTTTTGAGACGGAGTCTCGCTGTCACCCAGGCTGGAGTGTAGTGGCACAATTGTGGCTCACTGTAACCTTCGTCTCTCAGGTTCAAGCAGTTCTCCTGCTTTAGCCTCCCAAGTTACTGGGACTTCAGGCATGTGCCACCATGCCCAGCTAATTTTTGCATTTTTAGTAGAGACAGGGTTTCACCATGTTGACCAGGCTGGTCTTGAACTCCTGACCTCAGGTGATCTGCCCGCCTCGGCCTCCCAGAGTGCTGGGATTGCAGGTGTGAGCCACCATGCCCAGCTTTAATTTAAAAATTTTTTTTTTTTTTTGAGACGGAGTTTCGCTCTGTCGCCCAGGCTGGAGTGCAGTGGCCGGATCTCAGCTCACTGCAAGCTCTGCCTCCAGGGTTTATGCCATTCTCCTGCCTCAGCCTCCCGAGTAGCTGGGACCACAGGCGCCCGCCACCTCGCCCGGCTAGTTTTTTGTATTTTTTAGTAGAGACGGGGTTTCACCGCGTTAGCCAGGATGGTCTCGATCTCCTGACCTCATGATCCACCCATCTCGGCCTCCCAAAGTGCTGGGATTACAGGCTTGAGCCACCGTGCCCGGCCCAAAATTTTTATTTTATTTATTTCACTCTGTTGGCCAGGCTGGAGCACAATGGCGTGATCTTGGCTCACTGCAACTTCCGCCTCCTGGGTTTAAGAGATTCTTGTGCCTCAGCCTCCTGAGTAGCTGGGATTATAGGTGCCCGCCACCACACCCGAGTAATTTTTGTATTTTTAGTAGAGATGGGGTTTTACCGTTTGGTCAGGCTGGTCTCAAACTCCCGACCTCAGGTGATCCGCCCACTTTGTCCTCCCAAAGTGCTGGGGTTACAAGCATGAGCCACAATTTTAATTTTTTTAATTTTAATTTTTAATTCAGTAAAAATAAACCCACATCAAAAAGAAAAAAAGATCTGTAGACTCTTTAGTAACTTTTTTTCTTTTTTTTTTTTTTTTTTGAGACAGGGTCTTGCTCTGTTGCCCAGGCTGGAGAGTAGTGACACAGTTATAACTCATGGCTCACTGCAGCCTAGACGGCCCAGGCTCAAGCGATCCTCCAGTCTCCTTAGTAGCTGGGACTACAGGTCCACACTACCACGACCAGCTGATTTCTAAATTTTTTGTAGAGACAGGGTCTCCCTATGTTGCCCAGGCTGGTCTTAAACTCCGGGCCTCAAACAGTCTCCCACCTAGGCCTCCCAAAGTGCTAGGATTACAGGTGTAAGCCACTGCATCTGGCCTCCTCAGTAATTTTTAAGAATCTAAAGATGAAAACATTTGGGATCCCATGCTGAATGCTGTTTACACATACCCCAGGTACGTGGTGTGTACCCTGGCTCTATGATGATGGCATGGCTCTATGGTACACACCTCAGCTGTATGGTACATACCCCTGACTGTATGATGCACACCCCAGCTCTATGTAACACATCTCTGCTATGTGGCCCATATGTGGGCTATATGGCCCTGTGGCCAAGTGAATGGACTCTAGGGTCAGATTTTTAAGTTTGAATATGGCTCTGCCTATCATTTCTGGTATATCCATGCGGAGGTTATTTAACTCTTTGTGCCTGTTTTCTTCAGTTGTAAAGTGGGCTTCGTAGCAGAACCCATCTGGGAGGGAAAGTGAAGATTAAATGTGATGGTTAATATAAAGCATAGTATACAATCAGTATTCAGTGAGTGTTAGTTACAATTAAGGAAAGCAACCTGGGCTAAGGGCTGGGACATCTGGGTACTTGGAGGCTGGGACATCTGGGTGCTTGCCCTGACTTTGCCCTTAACTCTCAGTGTGACCTCGGTGAACCCTTTCCCTGCCTGGGCCTCCATTTCCTTTTCTGTGTGTGACCCAGCTGCCATCCAGCGACTCTCCCTCTTCTGATGTCCTGAGTCCGCACAGAACCAGGGAAGATGTCATCAAGGTGACTGGCACCTGGAATGGGGACTTTTCGGCTTCTGTCCACGTTTCCTGGAAACGCAAGCTCCCTGAGCTCCTGGATCCGACCTAGGAGAAAGGTGCCTCCTTGCCCCGTGAGGCTGCCAAGGCGGAGTCGCTTCTTTAGGCTGTGCCCTGCAGGTGGCATCGGTTGAGAACCCGGAGTGGTTGGGTGATAGGGAGGAGTCAGTCTGGTGTTTGTAGCGGGGCTTCCCTCTTTCTTGGTTTTCCTTCCCTCTGCTCCCCAGGCAGCCCATTTGCTTGGTGTCTGGGATGTGTGTTTTAGAGCCAGGCTCTCTGAGCTCAGCTCCTGGTGCTCACACTTTGTGTGGCTTGGGCTCCTCATGTAACCTTGGAGCCGCAGTGGCCGCCCGTCTGTAAAAACAGGATTGTTAAGATGCTCCTGGGGCTATCTGGGGCTATCTGGAGGATTCAGGGAGCTAAGCCCATGGGGTGTCAGCACAGGGCCAGGTCTGCACTCACCCAGCGATGGCTGTTCTGTTGCTCAGAACCCTTTGGAGTTTTTCTGCTTCAGCCTATTTGGGCAGGTAGGTTTCTCTGGACGAGGAATGCTATTTGTCC
>NW_012114944.1:3643247-3653900 GCF_000951035.1 Colobus angolensis palliatus
GCTCACTGCAGCCTCCGCCTCCCAGGTTCAAGCAATTGGCCTGCCTTAGCCTCCTGAATAGCTGGGATTACAGACGCATGCCATCATGCCGGACTACTTTTTGTAGTTTTAGTAGAAGTGGGGTTTCACCATGTTGGCCAGGCTGGTCTCAAACTCCTGACCTCGTGATCTGCCCGCCACGGCCTCCCAAAGTGCTGGGATTACAGGGATTACAGGCATGAGCTACCGTGCCTTGCCTGGGCTTCTTTTTTATCCTGCAGGGTCCAAAAACTGAGGGGAAAGGGGGGGACTTTAGAAAAATCTCAGCTCTACTCCTCTCCTTCCTTACCCCTGACTCAGATCAGCGGTTCCCAGAGTGTCACCCAGGCTGGTGTGCAGTGACACGACCTCAGCTCAGTGCAGCCTCGATCTCCTGGGTTCAAGCAATGCTCCCACTTCAGCCTCCCCAGTAGCTGGGATTGCAGGCACATGCCACACGCCTGGCTAATTTTTATAGTTTTTGTAGAAACAGGATTTTGCCATGTTGCCCAGGCTGGTGTCAAACTCCTAGGCTAAAATGATCCTCCTGCCTTGGCCTCCCACAGTGCTGGGATTACAGGCATGAGCCACTGTGCCTGGCCAGAATTTAAAAAGTTCTGAAGCGAGTAAGTTTGGGAAACACTGGGTTTGGAACTCAGCTAAGTTGATTTACTGGGACCCTCAGAAGGCATTAAGGCAGGGTAGTGTTTCTCCCAAATGAGGCGATCCATGGGACCCATTTCTGCATGTTGAACTCAGCTGGGAGCCAGAGGATAGTTGTACATGGCTGAGCTCCCTTCAGACTCCCACAGACTTTGTGCTATGGGGCAGGAGGGAGAGAGGAGTGCTGAGGCTGCCGGGCTGCACAGAACCCCAGATAGAGAGGGAACCCAATAGCAGGGTGGGAAAGCTAGGGGAAGTCAAGGAGTCCCTGAAGAGAAAGGGGTCACCAGTTGCTGACCTAGCCTGTAGTAGCCCCTAGGCACAGCGATACTGTCTTAGGGCTGAAAGAATCTTCCAGATTTCTCAGATTCCCGTTGCAGGATGGCTCTGAGTGGCAGTTTTCTAAATGGCCACTGGGTGGCGGTGGCTCCCCAGGAGGTGGCAAAATGAGATGCCCCTTCCCTTTCCAGCAGGAATTGGCCTTTTTCCTTACTTGAAAATTATAGAATTCCATGCAGATTTTACAGCCTCTGTAGGTAAGCTTCTGCAAAAAAAAATTTTTTTTTTCTGCACTTGTCTCCACTCCTTGCTCCTGATCTCTCTGCCCTTCTCTTGAGGGGGTTCCTGCATCTGTTTATGCCCTGGAGGGCTACACCCGACTCTCACAAGGTGAACATTATACAAAAGAAAACTCAGTGGAAGGTTCCTTCTTTAAACAGAAAGCAATCTCTTCATCTGCCATATGGAGCGAGAAGGGTAGGAAAATTAGAGTTTATTCAAAAAATATATTTAAAACTGATGTTTTTTCAGTTCTGTCTTAGGGCTAGTTAGCAGTGTTATGAGACACAAACAGGAAAGAGTGAGGTAGAAAGGTATGGAAGGTACTGGGCATGGTGGCTGAAGCTTGTAATCCCAGCGCTGTGGGAGGCCAGCGTGGGACAACTGCTTGAGGCCAGGAGTTTGAGAACAGCCCAGGCAACATAGCAAGACCCCACCTCTACAGCAAATTAAAAAAAAAAAAAAAAAAAGCCACATGTGGTGGCACATGCCTGTGGTCCCAGCTACTTGGAAAACCAAGGCAAGAGGATTGCTTGACCCCAGGAGTTTGAGACCAGTCTGGGCAACATAGCAAGACCCCATCTCTACCAGAAAAGAAAAGAAAAAGATGGAAGGGGAAAGGAGAAGAGTTAAAAATAAAGCAGAGACGAAGAGTAGTAAGAATGGTGAAGGAAGGGAGGAAGGGAGGAAAGGGAGGGATGGAGGGAGGGAGGAAAGGGAGGGATGGAGGGAGGGAGGAAGGGAGGGAAGGAGGGAGGAAGGGAGGTTGGTCCTAGACCAATCAAGAGTTTGCATTTCATTTTAGCAACATCCCTGAGAGAGGGAAAGATTTGTGTGCACGTGATCAAGTGTGAGAAACTCATTAAGCCCTAACTTATTTCTGAGTCACAGGCATCATTTTAGAACTAAGATATTTGGAACCATTCAGAGACATTGATTTTTTCGACTTTTGATTTCCAACTTCAATTCAAAACAGAAGGACTCAAGAAAACGTTTGAAGGTGATGCGTATGTTTATTACTCTGTGGTGATGGTAGCAGTAGTGTATACTTAAGTCCAAACTCACCAAATTACATACTTTATGTGCAGCTTTTAGTATATAAATTACACCTTATTGAAGCTGGAAAGAAATAATAAAAGGTTTTTGAGTTCTTATAATTTGACAGCAAACTGAGATTTTACTCTTATAACTTATGATGCACTGATTCCTTCAGCAAGCATTTGCTGACATTTACCAGTTTCCTGAGTCTTGTTGATGAATACTAGAGAAGGATGTTGAAGAGCCCTAAATAGGTAACCTCAGGCAGTGACGTTGTATCTGAAAACGTGATTGAGGTTCACTTTTCTGTGGGCAGTGTGCTTTGAGGCCTGAAAGGGCTCAGGTTGAATGGGCCCTGCCAGCCTTGGATCGTTGTGTAAAGGCCGGGTGAAAAAATGCTCCATTTTCCCCCTTTCACCAAGGATTGAAATAGCCCCTTTTCCTGCTTGTCTGGCTGAGTAGAGGGGAAAGCCTTTGAGGCTATTCACGTTTTCATTGCCTGGTTTTCTGGGTCAGGATTAGGTCATGACTATTCATATTTGTTCATTTGCCCTTGGGCCCCTGGGTCAGGTAGGGTTTGGCCAGGGGAAAGATTCTTTTCCAGATTGTGGTTTTTTTTTTGTTTTCTTTTTTTTTGAGAAGGAGTCTCGCTCTGTGGCCCAGGCTGGAGTTCAGTGGCACGAGATCTCAGCTCACTGCAACCTCCGCCTCCCAGGTTCAAGCCATTCTCCTGCCTCAGCCTCCTGAGTAGCTGGGATCACAGGCGCCCACCACCACACCCAGCTAATTTTTGTATTTTTAGTAGAGATGGGGTTTCACCATGTTGGTCAGGCTAGTCTCAAACTCCTGATCTCAGATGACCCATCCGCCTCCGCCTCCCAAAGTGCTGGAATTACAGGCGTGAGCCACTGTGCTTGGCCCTTTTCCAGATTCTTGTCACCAGCAAAGACCAGCACCAAATGTTTGTTGGACTAATGGATGGGTGGATGAGAATGAATGTTTGCATTTGAATGAAACGACTGAGAACAAATCTTTGCCCGCTTTCAAGTTTTGAGAGTCCCTCTGCTGCATAAGAGGGGTTTTTCTATTTGTATGTTATTCGTCACCTGTCATGACAACAGTGTTTTTGAACAATGGTGAAAAGGAGCTCCCTCTTTGATTTTTGTAGATGGCAGTTGAATTCCTGCATGAACTGAATGTTCCATTTTTCAAAGTTGGATCTGGAGACACTAATAATTTTCCTTATCTGGAAAAGACAGCCAAAAAAGGTAAGTGTCTAATTTTTGACATAAAATCCAAGGGAGTCCAAACCTTCATATGTTTACTCCCTGCATGGTGGCCCACTTTGAGGCAGATTTCATGAAGACAAATTTTAGAAGTCTTTTCATTTTTTTAAATAGAGACAGGGTTGTCTCTATGTTAGCCAGGCTGGTCTTGAACTCCTGGCCTGAAGCAATCCTCCCATCTTGGCCTCCCAAAGTGCGAGGATTACAGGCATGAGCCACTGTGCCCTGCCAGAAACCTCTTTTCAATCAGCCTGTACTTCCCCTTTTTGTATGCTAAGTTGAAAGAAAATAAATTAAGAATATGAGTTTTTGTAAGACATTTAAAAATTTTTTTTAAGAATTTATTATTATTTTTTTTTATAGAGACAAGGTCTGTCTATGTTGCTTAGGTTGGTCTTGAGCTCCTGGATTCAAATGATCCTCCTACTTAGGCCTCCCAAAGAGTTGGGATTACAGGTGTGAGCCACTGCACCTGTCTTTTTTTTTTTTTTTAATTTCTAAATTTAAGAATTTATTATTATTTTTTTTTATAGAGACAAGGTCTGTCTATGTTGCTTAGGTTGGTCTTGAACTCCTGGATTCAAATGATCCTCCTACTTAGGCCTCCCAAAGAGTTGGGATTACAGGTGTGAGCCACTGCACCTGTCTTAGAAAATGTTTTAATTAAAATGTATAAGAAGGATACGACAGTATATATAAAACCTAGCTGGCTATGGTGATGCATACCTGTGGCCCCAGCTACTCAGGAGGCAGAGGTAGGAGGATTGCTTGAGTCTGAGACTGCAGCAGGCCATGATCACGTAAAGTGGTTTTACAACATGAACAATGTCATTTGATCATCATAACACCCCTAGGACTGAAACAGGTCGTGATTATGATGCTTGATACTTATTTCATAGGGGAGGCCTTTGAGACTTAGAGACGGACAGTATACGGACAGGCACAGCTAGAAGTGGCAGCTCCACACCTCACACTCACACTCTTGAATCAGCACTCATTGTACTGTACTGCCATGGTATACAACCTATTAATCAGATGAGATACTCATTTTCCTCTTGAAAGTGTGAAATTCCTCTGCCTCTTTAATTCAGTTCGTTTTGCTCAAGAACACTGTCGGGCAGAGGGGAGCCCACCTTCCCTGTGGCCAAGGGCAGGAACCCAACAAGCTCCTCTCTGTTCCCCCACAGTGGCTGGCACAGTGTTTTAAGAGATATCTGTGGAGTTCAGTTGAATGATGAGACCAGCAGTTGGGATGTGTTGGGGAGAGTCAGAACCTCTAAAGAGAAAGTGCTGATGGTGTTGGTGCTGGATTACTCAGGTCGCCCAATGGTGATCTCCAGCGGGATGCAGTCGATGGACACCATGAAGCAAGTCTATCAGATTGTGAAGCCCCTCAACCCCAACTTCTGCTTCTTGCAGTGTACCAGTGCGTACCCGCTCCAGCCTGAGGACGTCAACCTGCGGGTCATCTCGGTGAGCAGGAGGGAGGGGGTTCCCTTCTTGGGCCATTTACTATGGGGAAGATGTAGTCTTTTTTTATAACCAAAATTCTAACAAACGATGGCATACTTTATAATTTGAACATCCTTTGACAGTCTTGCTGTTACTAAATCAAATTCTAGCTAAGCAGTTGAGGAAGCACATACATTCTAAAGAGGGTGACTATAAATGAAATTTTCTTGGCCAGGCATGGTGGCTCACGCCTGTAATCCCAGCACTTTGGGAGGTTGAGGTGGGCAGATCACCTGAGGTCAGGAGTTTGAGACTAGCCTGGCCAACATGGTGAAACCCCTTCTTACTAAAAATACAAAAATTAGCCAGGCATGGTGGCGCGTGCCTGTGGTCCCAGCTACTCAGGAGGCTGAGGCAGGAGAATCGCTTGAATTCAGGAGGCAGAGGTTGCAGTGAACCGAGATCGCACCACTGCACTCCAGCCTGGGTGACAGAGTGAGACTGTCTCAGGGGAAAAAAAAAAAAAAATCTGTCAACAGACATTTGGGATGATTTTACCTTTTGGCTATTGTGAGTGATGCTGCTATGAACACTAGTGTACAGATAAATATTTATCTTTTTTCATACTGAGTTATAGGAGGCCTTCTGGAAACTTATGGCTTTTTTTGCTTTGTTATTTGCTGCCTCTCTTATTTTCTAAATCTTAGCATCCCTGAGACTCAAACTAGTTACAGTGACAGCCTTGAGGGAAATTACTCTCTCCCAGGATTTTGCCTACACAGTCATTTCATAGATGGTGAAGTCCAGTCTCAAGTCGGGAAGCCTGAGATCCCACAGCAGCTTGGTGGCAAAGCTGGAACTAGAACCTGGGCATGTCCCCCTAGGCCTTTGTCTCTTATTGTCTCATGCCATTTCTCTCAGTTCCTCCTGTAGCACTGGAAATTTAACTTCATTCAAAAATACATATGTAATTATCATTAAAACCATTATAGTAACATTAATGGAATTCTATCTATCCATCCACACATACTTAAAATCCTGATATTGCAGTTGTTTTTGTTTTTCCTTTCAGCATAGTATTTGATATTCTGTTTTTCCCATAAGCTTTGTTACATGTTGCTATACAGCCATTAACTTGTAAAAAGTTAGCCTTTTTGAAAACTGACATTGCTCTCTTTTTACCTAAACTTTCTTTTTTTACCTAAACTTTTTCTCTGTTTTTGCTTCGCTTATAGCTTACCTAAATCATGTTATTTTTAAAACTTAAAAACGATTTCTGTGAAACATGTAATGTCAAAAGTAAACATCCCCTGCACTCCCATCCCACAGAGATTCCGATAATTAACAGTTTAGTAGACGTGATCCCAATTATTTTTCTTTTCAGTGTATCTCTGTCCCCACTCAAGGTGCTGTCATGTCCTCTCTCTTGACACTACACATTGCAGGAGTTATTCTGCCAGCCTATCCCATCTTGGGCCTGCACATAGTACAGTGGTTTGAATCTCCAAACTTAGCAATCCACACTCCATCACACACCCTTAACCCTGGTTTTCAAGGCCTTTGCCACCTAACCCTCCTAGCCTTTTGTTAAACCCCACCTGAGGACAGATGCTGTGGCTCACGCTGGTAGCACTTTGGGAGGCTGAGGCAGGTGGATTGCCTGAAGCCAGGAGTTCGAGACCAGCCTGGCTAACATGGTGAAACCCCATCTCTACTAAAAATATCAAAATAAGCTGGGCGTGGTGGTGGGCGCCTGTAGTCCCAGCTGCTCCGGAGGCTAAAGCAGGAGAATCACTTGAACCCAGAAGGCAGAGGTTGCAGTGAGCCGAGATCACACCACTGCACTCCAGCCTTGGCAACAGAGTGAGACCCTGTTTCAAAAAGAAATAACAACAATAACAATAAAATAATACACCCTACCTGAGTCTTTCTACTGTACTCAGCTTTCTGGTCACCCTCACCAACAAGACTCACCCATCTTAAAGTGTCTTTTGTTGCATTCAGTGAATTATAGATAATGGATTATTTATCATTTCCACCAAAGGATCATTTTGAGATTGGGCTGTGTATATTATTGATGGTATCTGTGCATATAGCACACTTTCAGTAGCTCAGGCTAATTAAATGTGACAGATGGTTTTTGAATGAGGTTAGACATTCATTTACAGTTGTTATTCTCAGTGTATTGTGCAATATGAAACATTCTTAAAATGCATTCTTTATAGTAACAGTAACCGTTGTTCTTAGAGCATTTACAATGTGCTGAGTGCTTCTCATGCATTTACAGCAATACTCAGCAGGTATTATCATCATCCCTAGGAAAGACAAGCTCAGAAAACCTCAGTATCTTGCCCCTGGCTACACAACTAGTGAGTGGCTAAACCGGGGCTCAACCAGATATGCTTGACCCTGGAGAATATGCATAAAGCACCATGATATTTAACCTTATTTTTCTTTTTTCATTTTAAAGGAATATCAGAAGCTCTTTCCTGACATTCCCATAGGGTATTCTGGGCATGAAACAGGCATAGCAATATCTGTGGCTGCAGTGGCTCTGGGGGCCAAGGTATTGGAACGTCACATAACTTTGGACAAGACCTGGAAGGGGAGTGACCACTCAGCCTCACTGGAGCCTGGAGAACTGGCTGAGCTGGTGCGGTCAGTGCGTCTTGTGGAGCGTGCCCTGGGCTCCCCAACCAAGCAGCTGCTGCCCTGTGAGATGGCCTGCAATGAGAAGGTACGTCCTGCTGGACTCCACTCGGCTCTGCTGCCGTGTGCGGAAACAGGATGGGCTGGCCTGAGAGGGATGGTCAGAACCACCACTCCCTGAGCCAGGCTGATGAAATGATGAATGTGCTGCCACCCCTGTCAGCTTCTTCAGGCTCCTCTTCAGTAGTGCGTGTCACTCTGGCCGGTAGCAGCAGCGGGAGAAACATGTTATCTAAAGGGAACTTTAGTGGTTTCTCTGGCCACCTAGGGTCACATTAGAGTCTTCCACTAATTATCTGAAGCCCATGGCCCCAGTACTCCTAGACTACAGAATATGTAACAGGGATGAGGCCCTGGAATAAGTCAAGTCTGGGCTCCCTTGGAGCAGGTAAACCCTGAGAAACATTTAGGCGAGGTGTTCCCTGAGGTACCAGAAGAGCCTGTGACATTTCCTAAGCCAGGGTGGCACTGGTGGAAAGGGCAGTGAGTCATTGCAGAGGTGGGTGGGTGATGATGCAGCTATTCCTTGTGCAGCACTGACCTTCAGACAGAGGGACTGGTAGGTCTAGAAGCACTGCCTGGCCTGCTGACTGTCAGGACTTCCTGGAAGCCGTGGTCTGGACCTTCTTGCTGTGTGAGTCATAGAGCCAGGCCGGCATCCTGGGACTGCCAGGCACATACACACACCTAACCTGCTGCAGGATGTTGGGGTCAAGACAAAGACCAAACACCAGGCATGCCTGGGACTGCTGTCATCTTTTACTCTAGTGGGGCCTACCTGCTTCCCCAAATCAAAGATGCATCGATACCAGGAAATTAAAATAAAGTAAAAAGAAATAGTTTCTTTATAGAGGAAAGAGGAGAGAAGTAGACCAGAAACCAGAGTTAAGTTTTATAACAGCTGAGCACTTAATTTGGCTCTCTGAGCAGACAGTAAAACATAACAGGATGCATGATTATCACTTGACAGACATTTTTCCCTGGCACCACATTCCAAGCAGAATTGATTCCTTGCACTCTAATGTGGAGGATATAGAGTAATAAAACACATAATTTATTTGAAAGTATTTATGGAGAAGAAGGTCATGAGTTCAGGTAACCTTCATTCCCTCACCTGCCTGTCCTCTCTGCCCCTTCCTCGGGGGCTCCTTTTCTTGCCATCTGCATAACAGCCACAGTCACCATCTTATGAGTCCTTCATATATCTATTTTACCAAACAAAGTGGCGGTAAGGTGTGTACGCTGAAGAACAGTGCGTCAGGAGTTGAGAATCTCATTCGTATGTTTCATCTTGGCTGTCTGCAACCCTGGCCAAGCCACCCACCCTGTGTGGGCCTCGGTTTCCCCATGTTTACAATGAGATATTGAGCTGGATGGTGACCAAAGGAATCAGAGTTTGCATGTATTGAGAGCATTCTGTGTTCCAGGTACATACTATAATATCACCAGTCCTTACAGTCATCTGACAGGATAGTTTCCATTTGACAGAGAAACTAAAACATGGCCTCTACCCTACTGACTGGGATTTGAACCTGGCTCCGCCTACATAGCCTGAGCCCTTTCCTTTGCCCTTTATTGTAAAGGCTCTTCCTCTGAGTCTCTGAATTCAGTCTACACTGGTTGAATTCCTGCCATGTCTGAGATATTCTGAGCAGTGTAGGTGGCAACAGAGTACCTGCTCCCGAGGTACTGCCTGGGGAGGACTGATCAGGGACCTGGAATGTAAAGCAGTGCACACTAGTTACGTCTGTGAAGCTGGCACTGAATGTTCATTTTGTCCACAGCTGGGCAAGTCTGTGGTGGCCAAAGTGAAAATTCCGGAAGGCACCATTCTAACAATGGACATGCTCACTGTGAAGGTGGGTGAGCCCAAAGGCTATCCTCCTGAAGACATATTTAATCTAGTGGGCAAGAAGGTCCTGGTGACTGTTGAAGAAGATGACACCATCATGGAAGAATTGGTAGAGAATCATGGCAAAAAAATCAAGTCTTAAAATAAAGTGCCATTCTGTGAATTCTCAGTTCCCTTGCTGTTGATATCGGGTGTGTCTGAGTGAGGCGGGGGCAGGAATGGCAGTCTCCAGGGACCTGGCCGTCATCCACCTCCACCCGCTCCTTAGACAGCAGACGTTTCTGGGCTAGGCACTGTGTCAGCCCACTGGAGAGAGAAAAAGATCCATTGATGCAGTCTCTGCTTCAAGTTGGCCAGCTTCGAAGAGGGGGTGGTTCCAAACCAAGTCCATATCCTCCAGTTGCTGGGTGGCTGCAGAGAGGGGCGAGAGCTGGCTGCGCAGGTCCTTTCCTTTAAGCCTTCGATCTCACTTCCTTATAGCCCTTTACTTCTCCATTGCCTTTATCCCTTTCCTGCCCTTGGCCTCTGTGTCTAGTTGGCATTGTATAGTAGTCACTCCACATCAGAGAAAGGATTGGTCAAAGGATCTTGTAGGCAGAAAAATGCTGAAGGTTCTCCTCTCAGAGCAAAGAGGGAAATGGCATGTGTTCCTTCTCTGAACAAATACGGAGGGCCATCTGTGTGCCAGGCACTGCTTCAGGCACAGGGGAGATAGCCATGAACAGCCCCAATCCCTTCCTCAGGGAACTTTCATTCAGATGGGGGCAGATGCATAAAAATCAATACACTATGCATGTATTGAGAGCATTCTATGTTCCAGGTACATTCACCAATCCTTACAGTCATCTGACAGGATAGTTTCCATTTGACAGAGAAACTAAAACAGGGCCTATACCCCACAGTGATTCCGTCACACAATATGTTAGAAGGTGGTATGTAAGGGAGCAAGATGGCCGAATAGGAACAGCTCCAGACTCCAACTCCCAGCGCGAGCGACACAGAAGACCGGTGATTTCTGCATTTTCAACTGAGGTACTGGGGTCATCTCACTAGCGAGTGCCGGACAATCGGTGCTGG
>NW_012114944.1:3660710-3698937 GCF_000951035.1 Colobus angolensis palliatus
AAAAAAAGAAAAAAGAAAAAAGAAGGTGGTATGTAAGCCAGGCATCCTGGTGTGAGCCTGTAGTCCCAACTACTTAGGAGGCTGAGGCAGGAGGATCGCTTGAGACCAGGAGTTCAAGCTATAATACTATCTTGGATGGGAACAGGTGGGAGTCAGGGTTTGTTTACACATAAGTGAGAACTTTAGTGAGTTATCTTCAGAAGCAGTGAATGCCCCATCCCTGGAGATAGTTAATCAGGGAGCAGCTGACTACTACCAGAAGGCTGCCTAAGGAATAGGCTATGAGTGAAGGCCCGTCTGGGTCTGGGTGCTAGGGACTTGAAGCAACATGAACTCCCAGTGAAGACCATGGTTAAAAGGGACACTATTCACATTTTATTAAACCAAATATTAGAAAATTGCTGTCATTTAAAAATATCTGCAAGCAATTTGCCATATCAATAAAGAAATGTCTACAGATTCAAGTCTGAAAGAGAATAAGTGATCAGTAACCCTTACCAACATGGAAACCAAGGAAGCTTCATTCCTGTGCTGAGAATATTCTAGTAGCTCCTGCTATTGCCACATGGCAGCTGGGAATACCAGTAGTCTCAGCACTCAGTCAGTACAGCGCAAGCTCCCTTGGGAATGCTGATAAATCCTGGCATGATACAGCACTATAGTTTTTTGTTTTTGTTTTTTTGAGACAGAGTCTTGCTCTGTTCCCCCAGGATGGAGTGCAGTGGCACATTCTCAGCTCACTGCAATCTCGGCCTCGTGGGTTCAAGCAATTCTCTTGCCTCAGCCTCCTGAGTAGCTGGGATTACAGGCACGCACCACCACACCCAGCTAATTTTTGTATAGGACTATAGTTTTTAAGGCAAGTTTATAACCTTTGGCTCATTTGAGCCTCACAGCACTGGTAGGTAGTGCCATTATCCTCATTTTATAGATGGCACTGAGAAGTAAAAAGTGACTAGCCCTGGTCACACAATTGATTATGGACTGAAACTGCTGCTTTCTGGCTATCATGGGCCTTGACACAGCTAGTTTGTGACCTTTAAGGTCTAGCTCTGTCTCTGCTACATGAATCCCAAACTTTTAAATCAAGTTCCCCTCTGGGCCATAAGGCCTCATCTTAGACCCTAAGGAAGGCAGTCCAAATGTAGAGTCAAGTGTCATAGAATAACCAGGCGCTAGGAAAGCATCATGGGCAGTAGCTCCATGAGAGGGGCCAGAGCACTAGGCACTGGCCAGAGACCAGCTGCATTCAACCTGAGTAGTAGGGCCTGGTGGCCATGAGCACAGACCTGGAACTCACAGCCTGGGCCCAGACCCCAGCTCCACCACCAGCTGTGCGACCTTGGGCAAGTGACTCTGGGTCTCCATTTTGCCATGTGTAGAATTGGGATAACTTTCTACCCCTAGGGATGATGAAAGGATCAGGTAAGTTTAGTTGTAAAGCATTAGAACAGTGCATTATAAGCTAGTAAGAGCTGTTATTACTTGGCCCCTGCAGCTGTGGGTCTGGGAAGAGGTCTTGGTCATCAGGGATGGACAGAGATGTTGGGGTCAAGTGTATTCATCTTCACTCTTTCAGGAATGCCCTCTGCCTGTCACAATTCAGTTTGGGCCATCTCCTAGTAGAATTAATTTCCCCTTTTTCTCACGATTCCTGCAGCATAGTGCTTTAAAACTCTGTCCAGCCAGAGTTTTAAAGTCTTTGGTTAGAAGTTAAGGCGTTTGCAAGGTTCTGTCTGCCTGGTGTTCTGCTACATTGTCTTATATCAAAAGTGCCATTTTAAACTCAAAAACTATTGAAAATTGTCAGTTTTACATCGTTCAAACTAATGCACTGAGAGTCTGTTTAAACTACGAGGATTCGGCGGCCTTGGCCTCCCACCAAGCACCTACAAAGATGCTTTAACAGAACATAACTTCAGAACCGTCTAGGGAATTGACAAAACAGGACGCGGAACCTTTGGAACAGAGACATAGGCCCTGGGAAGAGGCCTCCCCCTACCTGCTAGAGGAGCTGGCCTCCCTGTGAGAGCCTACCATTCTCTATTTCTGTCACTTCATTCCAGACAGCTGGGCGCTCTGGGTTTCCTTGGCAACGTCTGGATCTAAGGGTGCTCTTCCCTTTTTGTCCCAGGACAGTTGGGAAACACCACCCCCTTTGGTTGCTTAGCAACTGTCACCTGCTGATTCCTTCCCAGCATCCCCTGAGAAATGAATAAGCAGGTTGAAAGCTGGGCCTAAGGGCTGGGCCAGGGGACAGGTCAGATGCTTGCTTGGGGGCGGGTGGACAGGGCACACATCTGACCCCCCCATATCACTACGGGGTAACTTTACACAGCTGCTTTCTTTCAGGCCCTCAGAGACTCCCTAAATGTACAATGAGATCTGGCTGGGTGACCTGTGACTCAGTGATTGGAACTTGCTGGTTATTAATTCACTGCTTGGGAGGGAAGGGGCTTTCTGAACTTTTCAGGGTGGAGAGAGTATAGGACAAAGCTGCCCTTCCAAAGCCTCCAATTTAGTTGGAAAGATAGGGTCCCAGATTTGTGGCTCTGAGAGTGAGATTCTTGTTCCTTGGTTAGACTTCCTGGCGCAGGTAAGCCTGGGGAAGACTGACACAGGTGAAAAAACTTTTCTGCATGTATGTGCTGGCAGCAAAGAGGTGTGGAGGTGGAGCTATGCGACATATTTCTGACTGGAGAGTCTCTAAGAAGAGTGGTAGGAGCTAGGTGAGGGTAAGTAATTTTGGGCAGACTAGATAAGCCTTGAATGCTAAGGTGAGGCACTTGTATTTTTTGTTTGTTTTTTCATGGTAACTCCTGGAAGCCTCTTCATAGCTGAGAGGTTAAGTGAAGTTTTAGGAAGATCACTCTAGTTTTAGGGTGGAAGATGAGGACTGGGAGAGGGTTCAGACCAGGAACTGCTAAGAAGCTCTTGCAGCTGTTCTGGAGGGAGCTGTGATGTGGACAAGCTGAAATCGGTGGGGAGGAAGCGGTAGATTCAAGGGACCTCAAGAGACAGAAGAGTCAGGGCTGGATGACTCTCATTCATTCACAAACATTTACTGTGTGCCTACTATGTGCCAGGTTCCTGTGTTGTACGAGGGAGAAGGTTCCCAGGCTGCGGATGATGTATTCAGCATGCTGAGGGCTCACCTGTGGGGGTATCACTTTGAAGGAACTGGATTAAAGTACTGTAAGTGATGGTGGGGTGGGGGTGCGGAGGTCTGATGAAAAGGCAGCAGCAGACTTGTTTAGGGCCTGTTTGAAACTAGCTTAGGAGAGGAAACCTTCAAAGCACTGTAGGCGTGATTGGTCCGGGAGAGGTGGGGCAGGGAGTGGGCCCTAAGAAGCAGGGAGTAAGGGAAGCAACCACGCTGATCTAGGTAGATTAGGCGAGACTGGGCAGCTGCGGCGTACCTGGAGGCTGTCACGCCGGTCCTGGCCCCTAGGGCAGCCGGGGGATGCTGATGGCCCCCTCCCAGAGCCGCAGAGCCGGGAAGAGCGGCTCCTGGAAGGTGGCGCGGAAGGTGTGCAGGTGGCTCATGCCGCCCGTCGCGTCGTAGAAGGCGAGGACGCCGGCCTCGTAGTCCAGAAAGACGCCGAGCCGGTCGAGGTCGTCGCGGGGCCGCAGGCGGCTGCGCTGACCATCGTGGAAGGCCCAGTACTCGAGGTCGTAGCGCTTGAGGCACCAGGACTGGCGGTTGCAGCCCAGGCGGGCGGCGGCCGAGGCCCCGCGGCGCCGAAGGGAGGCGTAGGCCGCGCCCACCCACCAGCCGGCGCCCGCCTCCTGCACGTCTACCTCCCAGTAGTGGCGGCCGGCGGCGAAGCAGTCGCGAGCCAGCACCTGCCAGAGCGCGTCGAACCGCAGCGCGGGTACTGGCCCCAGGCTGCCCAGCAGGCCGCACCGCACCGTCAGGCGGTCTGCAGACAGGCGCAGGCGCGCGTGCATCGTGTCCGGATCCAGCGTGGGCGTGCGCGCGTCTGCAGGGGGCAAGATAAAGGACGCACCTGGTGGGCGGGGCCAGAACGGCGCCCCGCCCCCAGGATCCCACCAAAGCGCAAAATGCGAAGCGCGGAAATGGCCCAAGGAGGGAGTGAAAGACTCCTTTAAACCGCGACTGCCCCTGGGGCGCGGGCTTGGGGAAAGGGGAAGCAGAGATCACTCCACTGCACATCCCTTATACTCTCTGTATTTTGTGCCGTGAAATTTGTTGCCAATTAATACAAATTTAATTTAAAATAATCCTATCACTGTTAACATTAGGGTGTGTGTACTTCCTATCTTTCCCCTCCCCTTGCTGCTTTATAGGTTTTCTTTCTTTTCTTTTTTTTTTGAAACGGTGTCTCGCCCTGTAGCCCAGGCTGGAGTGCAGTGGAGCGATTTCGGCTCACTGCAAGCCCCGCCTCCCAGGTTTAGGCCATTCTCCTGCCTCAGCCTCCCAAGTAGCTGGGATTACAGGCGCCCGCCACCACGCCCAGTTAATTTTTATAGCTTTTCTTAATATTGGTGTCACACCATATATGCGTTAGGTAATCTGCTTTTTAAAATTGATTGATCTACTTGTGAGGCATTTTGACACATCAAATAACAGTCTTTCACTAGAGCATTTTAGTGGAGATTCTAAGATTTTGATGTTTGGACACATAACTTAGTCCTATATTTTTTGGAATATTTAGTCTGTTTAAAAACCTTTTGAAACTACTAATATAATTACATTTTTGTGTATCTGATTGCTTCTGTAGAATATATTCCTAAAACAGGAATTGCTGGGTCAATGGGTATGATTGTTTTTAAGGCCTTTGATACCTATTGCAAAACTATCCTCCCCAAAGTTTGTGGTGATTTAAACTCCCATTAACATTTCTCTTTGCATTACACCATGTATGTACACATGAAGTTTTTTTTTTTGGTCTGGATCACAGGGTATGTGTATGTTCAGCTTTCATAAGCAATGCTAAACAGTTGTCCATGGACATTTGGATTGTTTCGGTGTTGCCTATTGTGACTAATGTTGCTGTAACTGTAAATGTGTAACAGAAAGAGATTGAGTTTTCTAAGAAAAAGAGCATTTTTCTTTCTTTCTTTCTTTTTTTTTTTTTTTGAGACAGAGTCTTGCTCTGTCACCCAGGCTGGAGTGCAGTGGCGCGATCTCGGCTCACTGCAACCTCCGCCTCCCGGGTTCAAGCGATTCTCCTGCCTCAGGCTCCCTAGTAGCTGGGATTATAGGCACCTGCCACATGCCTGGCTAATTTTTGTATTTTTAGTAGAGACGGGATTTCATTATGTTGGCCATGTTGGTCTCGATCTCCTAACCTCAGGTGATCCGCCTGCCTCAGCCTCCCAAAGTGCTGGGATTACAGGTGTGAGCCACTGTGCCCTGCCTCTACTTAGCTCTTTAGAAATGTAATTATAACCATTACCTTCCCTTCACCAGATACTCCCTACAGGGCAAACTTATCTACCTACTTAGAGGGTCCAGAACCAGAACTTTCTCCCACCAAGAGATTGCCTTAAGAGACAATAGTCAATTTACAACCTAAAGTATGCCTGCCACAGAACTCTTCCACCTGGATAGCATCTCAGGACAACAGCCACATTACAATCTAGTTCTGCCCTCAATGGCATCAGCGCAACCACCTGGTAGAAAAGGCACCAAAATGAGTCATGCAGACCCCCATCTGCTTGCTCCTCCCCTGCATGCCATTCATATAAAGTCCCCATTTAAAACTCTCTGCTTTCTGCCCTAAAAGCGAGGCAGTACCGTTAAGGGCAGGAGGAGCCTGTACTTCTTCCCCTAAGCTAAGCTTTGGAATAAAACCACTTTCTTTATACCAGACCTCGCTCTTGTTAATTGAACTCTGCAAAGTGTTGAGCAACTGAACCTGTGTTTCGGTCACATAACATTCTTGTGCAGGTCTTTTGATTCACATATGTATGCATTTCTGTTGGATATATTGATACCCAAGGTGGGAGAAAATGCTGCTCATTATAACCATTTCTATTCGACAATGTTCTAAATGTAGTAGACAGTAACTCAAGGCACAGAAAAGAAGTGAAAGGCAAGAATAAAGACTGGGGAAATGAAAGATTATTATTCATAGGTGACGTGCTTTATTTACAGAAAATCCCAAATAATCTGTAGATAGCTTAGAAGTACTATGTGAACTTATAACAGCCACTCAATATGTCAGTATACAAAAATGGATAAATCATGTTGAGTGAAAGAAGCAAAACACAGAAGGGTATAGTCTGAATGATCTACTGAAAGTTCAAAAACAGGTAAAACTAACCTATAGTCCTAGAAGTCTGGAGAGTGGCTCCCCTTTGGGGATAGTAAACAGGAAGGCACATGAGGAAGACTTCTGAGGAATGGAAATTTCCATTTCCTGATCTGAAGGTGGTTATGTTTCCTTTTTAAAAAATCATTGAGCTGCACATTTTTGATTTGTGCACTTTTCTTTATTCTTTTTCTTTCTTTCTTTCTTTTTTTTAAGATGGAGTCTTGCTCTGTTGCCAGGCTGGAGTGCAGTAGTGCGTTCACTGCAACCTCCGCCTCCCGGGTTCAAGTGATTCTCCTGCCTCAGTCTCCTGAGTAGCTACGACTACAGGTGCGCGCCACCAGGCCCAGCTAATTTTTGTATTTTTAGTAGAGACGGGGTTTCACCATGTTGGCCAGGATGGTCTTGATCTCAGGAGATCCACCCGCCTCAGCCTCTTGAAGTGCTGGGATTACAGGCGTGAGCCACCGTGCCTGGCGATTTGTGCACTTTTTTTTACGCATGTTATATTTCAACGAAAGTTTACTTGAAAAATTCATGTCCAGTGTAAAAAGAAAATAAAATTTCAGGACTTTCCTAATTTATTATGCCAAGGGGAAAAGTTAAGCCCTGGAAACTAAGTCACATAATGTGGCTGTTTTTCTTCTCTGGTGCGTGACCATTACTTCCTGACTTTTGTGTGGAGATGTTATACATTAACCAGACTCCCTATTCTTCATTCAAACCTACACTAAATGGCATTGGAGATAGAGACCCTTTAGATTGTTACCTGTTTTCAGTAGGATGTTAACCCGTTAGGGTGTAATCAATAGTAGATAATCAAATCTTAAGTCAGTATATTATTTATTTATTTATTTTTGAGACGGAGTCTCACTCTGTCACCCAGGCTGGAGTGCGGTGGTGTGATCTCCGCACACTGCAACCTCCACCTCCAGGTTCAAGCGATTCTCCTGCCTCAGCCTCCTGAGCAGATGTGATTATAGGCGCCTGCCACCATGCCCAGCTAATTTTTGTATTTTTAGTAGAAACAGGGTTTTGCCATGTTGTGCAGGGTGGTCTCGAACTGCTGACATCAAGTGACCCACCTGCCTTGGGCTCCCAAAGTGCTGGGATTACAGGCGTGAGCCACCATGCCTGGCCTTTAAATCAGTATGTTAGCCTTTGTATGGAAAATGTAAATCTACTCAGTGCCTCCGTTTTGATATTCACTGTCCCCCTCCCAACACCAGGAGCACTGATCAGCATTCTTTGGTTTCCCTCTGTCTCCTGATGGTTACTTTGCACTTGAATAAACTCTGCTAACTGGACACTGAACCTTCTTTAGATTGAGTCTTCTTTAGGTTGACACCCAGTAATTCCACTCTGAGAAATTACTCCTAAAAAAAAATCTAAAAATGAGATATGGTGTGTTCATTCTCTCATTCATTAATTCAACAAATGTGTACAAGAATGGACGTTTATTACAGCATTGTTTTAGAAATGAAAATGTAAACATCCAACATTATGAGATTGGCTAAATATGACACATCCATTCAATGCAATGGTCATGCAACCTCTAAAAATAATGATAAAAATAAAAAATTAGCTGGGCATGGTGGCACATGCTTATAGTCCCAGCTATGAGGGAGGCTGAGGTGGGAAAATCACTTGAGCCCAAGAGGTCGAGGCTGCAGCGAGCCATAACTGCACCACTGTACTCCAGAGTAAGACTCTGTCTCACACACACACACACACACACACACACACACACACACACACACACAGTGATAATATTAGCTGGGCACAGTGGCTCATGTCTGTAATCCCAAAATTTGAGAGGTTGAGGTGGGAGGATCACTGGAGCCCAGGAGTTCAAGACTAGCACGGGCAACATGGGAGACCTCCGTCTCTACAAAAAATTTAAAAGTTAGCCAGGCTTGGTGGCAAACATCTGTGTTCCCAGCTATGTGGGAGGCTGAGGTGGAAGGATCACTAGAGTTCCGGAGGTGGAGGCTGCAGGGAACCATAGTTGTGCCACCGCACTCCAGCCTGGGTGACAGAGTGAGACCCTGCCTCAAAAAACAAAGTTATGTATTTATTGATATAGAAAATTGTCACATCGGTGTAGGGTGGGAAATTTTAAAAATTGTTCAAGCTATACTGTTAATTAAAAAATTACAAAGAATATCTATAATACGATCCCATTAAAAATCTCTGCACACATATCTGAAAGAACATATGTTAAAATATTAACAGCGTTCTTCGGGAGGGGCCATTGTTTTTACATATTTGTAATTGCTGATTTTCTACAATAAGCATGCATTACCTGTATAATTTTTTTTTTTTCAATTGAGACAGGGTCTCACTCTGCCACCCAGGCTGGAAGGCAGTAGCATGCTCACCGCAACCTCCGCCTCCAGGGCTCAAGTGATCCTCCCACCTCAGACTCCTGAGTAGCTGGGACTACAGCAGGAGCACATTGCCATGCCCAACTAATTTTTGTATTTTTTGTAGAGATAGAGTTTCCTCATGTTGCCCAGGCTGATCTCAAACTTCTGGGCTCAAGCTGTCTGCCTGCCTTGGCCTCCCAAAGTGCTGGGATTACAGGTGTGAGCCACCAGGCCTGGCCCTACCTGTACAATTTTTTAAGAGAATAAAAATGTTCATAATATATTAGTAAATGAAAACAGATGACAAAACAGAATGTATAGTATGACACCATGTTTGTAAAATAAAAAGATATATTAAATATATCATTATATGCATATTATATGTGCTAAAGAAAGCTAAAAGCACAAATAATAACAGCAGTTATTCACAGAAGAGGGATTATGAGTAATTTTTTCTTTTCTTTTGTTTTCTCATTTTTCTACAATGAACATGTATTATTTTACTTGTCTTTAATAATAAACATTTTTTAAAAAAACAAATTCTTAAAAAAAAAAAACAAATCCTAATGAGAAAAAAAGAAGGACCTCCATTTCCATGATCCTTCTCCACCCAGCATCCCACCATCTCCACCATCTCTACCCTATCCCCACTCCCGGGGGGTCTTACATTTTAGGAAGAGTGATCGCTCTGGTGAGGGGCTGGTTTTCAACAAGGTACCTGGCTTGGTGCTAGAAGGGTCCAAGAGCCGGCAGTTCATGCCTGTAAGGAATTGTTGAGAAATGAGCGCCTGGAGCTCTTGCAAGCAGACAAATAAGACATGCTAAAAATACCACACAACTGGAGATTCGCATAATCTCGCCCAAGAGCCACACAGATTTAAGGGATTTATGTAAATTCACAGGGACAGGAAAACCCCAGGATGACGAGGCTGGTGTGGGAGAGCCCTAAACAGGAGGAGGAGCTGAGGAGCAAACAACTACTGGATCCAGCACTCAAGGATGGCCGGTGACTCAGGGATTCTAGAGTTCTGGGGAGTTCTGCAAATTCCAGGGTAAAGATGGAAAACAAGAAAGTAGAGCTGAGTCCTCAGGAAGGTCTGAGGGCTCAGAAAGAAGGAAGGAGGGGAGGCTATCCCAACAAGCAGGCACAGCAGGGGCACCCAGGGCCCTTGGCACTTGCTGTGCCCTCTGCTTGGACAGCACCCCCTACACCCTTCCCCCCTTGTCCAGGTTGCCTCCTTCCCAGCTGTTGGGGCTGGAGCTCACTCAGCACCTCCCCAGAAGGGCCTTCCGCCCCCATCACTCCCAGCGCTCATCACAGGGGCCTGTAGAGAGCTGGGAAGCCCACCTGCAGGCTGTTTAAATCAAGTTTTGCCTAAAGCTCCTCCTTACATCTTTTAAGTTTGGCCTGAAGATTTTTCTGTACATCGTGAACAATAACAAGTGGAGGTGTAAACAGACCGTAGCCTGCACTTGTGCCAATCACCAAGTTTTGGCCAATCAGATGTAGCCAACTGTTCAAATTACGTTCAAATTAGGCGAACACCGAGCTGTAAACAATCCAGCTCTTTCTGTACCTCACTTCTGTTTTCTGTACGTCGCTTTCCTTTTTCTGTCCCTAAATCTTCCACCACATGGCTGTGCTGGAGTCTCTGAGCGCACTGTGGCTCAGAAGGCAGCCGGATTCATGAATTGTTCATTGCTCATTTAAACTCCTTTAAATTTAATTTGGCTGAAGTTGTTCTTTCATCAAGGCAAAAGCCTCTCCTCTCTCCCCAGAACTCTAGAATCATAGGTCCTACTGCCTAGGCGATACCACCACATGGGAAGTCCAACTTCTCAAATCTCACAGGTTCAAATACTTCATTCCCTCCAGTCCTAAATGCTCTTTCTCACTTCAGAAAAGGACAGTTTCCTTCTGCGAGTTGCCCACGTCAAAATCCTTGGATTCTGATCTCTTTCCTCTCTCCCCTGTGACCCCACGTCCACTCCTGTTGTCCCCATTGTCTCCATTGCTGCTCCTTCGATATGGCCAGCTCACTCCCGTCACACCTCAGGACCTCCACCCTTGCTTTTCCCTCTGTCTAGAATGCCTCCCCCACATGTAACAGCAGCAGCAATCACAATCGCCAAGACGTACATGGTGCTTTTTACACCTGAGCGCTCTATGTGTAAGAGCTCATTTAATCCTCACAGCAGCTCAGGAGAGGCGACTGCATTATGGTCTCCACTTTACAGATGCAGAAACAGAGGCATGGAAAAGGAAGGTGCCGTGTCTAAGATGGCAGGGTTCATTAGGGTTCCACGTGGTAGACTTGGGATAGGAACCCAGGAGGCCGAGCTCCAGAGGCCGTGCCTGTGACCACTGTGCTCTCTGGCCCTTCAGAGCCACAGAACCTGCAGAATGAACGCTTCATTTGGGCCACTTTGAGAGTCCCCTTCTCAGAGGCCTTCCCAACTGCTTATATAAAACAGCTCCTCCTCCTTGTCACTTTCCTGTCTTCCATCCTGCCCTGGTTTATTATTATTATTATTATTTTCGAGACGGAGTCTTGCTCTGTCACCCAGGTTGATTTGCAGTGGCATAATCTCAACTCTCTGCAACCTCTGCCTCCTGGGTTCAAGCAATTCTCATGCCTCAGCTTCCGGAGTAGCTGGGATTACAGGTGCATGCCACCACGCCTGGCTAATTTTTGTATCTGTAGTAGAGATGGGATTTCACCATGTTGGCCAGGCTGGTCTCGAACTCCTGATCTCATGATCCACCCACCTCGGCCTCCCAAAGTGCTGGGATTACAGGCGTGAGCCACCACACCCGGTCTTTATTATTCTTTATAGCAGTTCCTGTCACCTGACATATTTATGTACTGTCTGTCTTCCCCTACAAAGACCATGAGCACCAAAAGATGAGAAGGAGCTTTGTTTTGTACCCTGCTATGCCTGGCACATAAGAGGGACTTGATAAATGTTCTGAATGAATCATGACAGCAGAGGTGAATGAATGAATGAATGAATGAATGAATGAATGAATCAACGAACGCATAAATGAATCAAAGAACAGATATTTTTGAGGCCATGGTTTGTGCCAGGCCCTGCGGGGACCTCAGAGTTGGACCTAAAGCTGGTTCCTGCCCTTCACATGCTTACAAGGGGCAAGGAGGGGTCCATGTGTCCACTTCATGAGCACCCTCCAGCAGGACATGGGCAGGCCCTGGCGCAGGAAGGGAGAGGGGAGATGGCCAAAGGAGGGAGTGAGTCAGGGCTGGGCTGGCAGGAAAGGGCTTCCCAGGTAGATGCAGCTATGCCAGTCTGCCTTGAAGGGGTGCCAGGCCTTGGCCCCAGCCAGAGGAAGAGGAGGAGGAAGAGTTGGTCATTCCAGCTGGGAGCCCAGAGCAAGGCTGAGATGTGGCAGGCTCCCAGGAGCGATATGGGGGCAGAAGCAGGGCATTGTGACTGGAGAAGGGCAGGTCTCGGTCTCAGGAAGGGTTGGAGGCGAAGTGGTGAGGGTGGGTTGGGCACCAGGCCCAGGAGCCCCTGACCGCCCAGCCAAGGGCCTCAGTGTGGGAGAGACAGGATGTAGGCAGATGATCTCTGCGTTTGCCTCTGGGCTAAAGGGCACTAGGGGAGTTAAGGACACAAAGTTGGTCCCTCGGCGACTTACTTTCCTTAAGGCGAATGTCCAATGGCGTCTGTAATGTACTCTGCACGGCTTCCACGAGGCCCTTAAAGAAGCTCTTGACAGGCTCAAAGGAGAGGGGCACGGGGTGGCACAGCTCCCCAAGGCTCATCTGCTGCTGCATCTCCTGCTCGGTGGCTGTGTATGCCTGTGTGGGCACACGGGGGTGAGGGTGGCTCTGGGAGATGCAGGCAGCATCCCAGCCTCCTGTGCTGCACCCAGGAACAAACCCACACCAGCATGCCCAGGCTCTACCTTGGCCTGGCACCTATGGTCAGCCCAGGCCATGCCCCCAGGAGCAAAGCCCTGGAGAGACCACACAGCATCCCTGAGGTGGGAGCCATGCGGAGGTGTGGTTTTTCAGGGCTGGCACTGGGGATTCCTCCCTCTCCCTCCCTCCCTCCTTTCCTTCCTTCCTTCCGTGTTCATTGAGGCCTACTCTGTGCCAGCTATGTGGGCAGAGGGCGGGGTCAGACTGACATGGGGCCCTTCCCAGAGAGGCTTCAGCCTCACACACACTGCACCACAGGCCTGCCTCGGGTACAAAAAGAGTGAGAGGTCAGTCTCCCTGGGGAAGGAGCCCCTGGAGCTTATTCAAAGGTGGAGCAGGAAACCATGTTCTAAGAATGACGCCAAAGACCGGCAAGGTTCAGCTGCAGTGCTGACTGAGGGGGTGTGGCCACTGCAAGGGACATGTGTCCTGTTTTGGGTCTGGACAGCCCCTCTTCAATACCTTCCTGTGGTGTGTGGCTTCACTAAGGAGAAGCTAGAAACCTCCCCCTCCCAGCTGCCTTTGCACCTGTGCTGCAGGAGTGTGACCAGACGCCTCCAAGCCAAAGCGTGGATTTGGAAATGAGGGTGAAGGTAGTGATGGTGGCATGAGGCGCTCAGGGACAGCAGTGGTGGGGGCTCTGGTCAGTGGTGTGAGTGGTGATGTCTTGCCCAGCAAAGTTGCCGTGGGGCCTATACTGGCAAAAGCCCTGGACTTCGTTCCTGCTGCCCATCTTCCATCCCGACTCTCTGACCCTCCTGGAGAGCCTATGAGCTACCTCATACTCTTCCATAAACTCCTTTCTTGCTTGAAACAGTTCCAGTGGATTCTCATGTTTGCGGGTAAGAACCATGGCTGCACTTTCTGAAGGGCTGTCCTGGCCAGGAGTTGGAAGGAAGCTGACTGCCTCAGGTGATCAGGCTTGGCTCGCAGTGGCAGTGCTGCCCATCCAAGAAGGGGTGGACAGATGGGGGCCTCAGGAGGGAGGGTAGCCTAGCACTCAGCTGTTGGGCAGGGGCAGGCCCCACCTGGCAGCATGCTGTACATTGGGAGGAGGCTGTGAGATGGCCTCCAAGCCCCATTCAGCCTAGGAGGCCAGGAGTCTAGGGTCCAACCTCATTTTGGTGGGGAACCAGGCCTAATGTCACACCCGGAGAGCTGGAATGAAGCTGGCCAGGGGAGACTGAGCACTAGCAGGAAGTCCGGGGTGGGCAGGGAGCAGTTCCGAGGAGGTGAGAGGGGACTTAGAGGGCAGATGAGTAGGGTAGGATGAGGGGTCAATAGAGGACACATGGCACCACCTGGTAACCCCAAACTCCAGCAGCTAGCACCAGGCCTGACACACAGGTTCTCAAAACATATGTATGATGGAATAAATACATGCATGAAACCGAGCACAGCTACATTTTGCCTTTGCAGACTCAAAGAACAGAAATCCCAGCCCTTCATCTCTCAGGCCAGAAACCCAGGCATCATCTCAGGAGTCCCCCTACTCATTCTCCAATTCCAATCTCCATTCCTGTGGCATCTCTTGACCTGCCTGTTTCTCCCCACCCCCACTGCCCCTGTCTTGGTCCATCATCTCTCTCCTGGACATTGTTGCCTCCTCCCAAGTTTCCTTCCAGTCTCCCATCCTGGCCTCCCCTGTCCATCTTCCACTCTGTCTCTAAAGTGACTTTTCTAAAGCACTAATCTGACCATGTGAACGCTTTCATCCCTCAGTTCAAAACACTCCCCTGGGTTGAGCGTGGGTGGCTCACGCCTGTAAACCCAGCACTTTGGGAGGCCAAGGTGGGTGGATCACTTGAGGTCAAGAGTTTGAGACCAGCCTGGCCAACATGGTGAAACCCCATCTCTATTAAAAATATAAAAATTAGCCGGGCATTGGTGGCACGTGCCTATAGTCCCAGCTCTTCAAGGGGCAGAGGCAGGAGAATCCCTTGAACCTGGGAGGCAAATGTTGCAGTGAGCTGAGATTGAGCCACTGTATTCTAGCCTGGGCAACAGACTAAGACCCTGTCTCAAAAACAAACAAACAAACATTCCTGTCTCCTATCTCATTACAGGACAAAGTCTGAACTCTATGGCACATAAGGCCTTCATGAACTAACTATGGCCTATGGATCCAGCTGTGTCTCTCAATCCACCTACCCCTCCTCAAGCCAGGCTGCACCCCAACTCGTTCCCCAGCCTGTCAAGCTCTCACATGTACACTGTTCCTGTCTGTCCTCTCTGCATCCTCTCTATAGACAGTGTGCTCCTACTCATTGTCTAGCACCCAGCCCTACCATCACCTCTTCCTAGAAGTCTTCCCAGACTGCATCCTTCTCCCAGCTAGAGTGTCAGACATTTCTTGGACATAATTTTGCTAACTTCATATTTACAAAATTGTTTAAGCTGTATTGTAAATAACTGTTTCTGAGCAAGTCTCCCCACGCAACTGTGAGCTCCTAATGTCCTGGCTCAGTACGTATGAATCAACACATAGAAGGTGGGAATGGTGAATGATTAAAATCAGTAGCTTTGGCACAAGAGAATTCGAAAAAAAAAAAGATGACAAAGCCCTGAAACCGTTTTCTGATGTGAGAATAGCATGCTTCCCCATGGAAGGATTCCTTTGTATTCCAAAGCCTTAAAAACGACCATTATTTAAAAAGAGACAATTAAATGTATCACTTTGTGCATCTTGCCCCTCTTAAAGCACAATACCCATTATGCCTAGGAAAGCACCTCATCCAGAATTTGGCTGAAATAGCTGACAATGAGACACAGGCTGAACCGACAGAGGCCACATAAAGACACAAGAGTGGAAATCCCCAGCCGGGGACTGGCTTGGCTGGTTTTGTTGACTAGCTTATTTGTCTGTCTGATTTTCCAGCCAGAGCCCATACTAATCTGTGGTTAGAGTCGGTGCCACTTTTAGTCGTACCCTGCCTTGTCCCACAGCCTTTAAAGTGTCTTGCAAAGGTCCTCTAATAAGGCAAGATTTTTCTTTATAGCGAGAAAAAATGAAGCAAAGAGAAAATTAGACACAAAGTGTTTGCCATGAAGCCTTAGCCTGGTTAGTCAAGGCAGATTTGGCTCTGAACTTCCCAAGGCAAAGAAGGGAATAGGAGGAGCTCTATTAGTGGAAAAGCAATTCTAGTGCAGAAGTGACTGCACAGGGATATTGACACCAGACAAGAGTTTCTTCCACCGTTCCCTAAAGACGGGAACACCATTCTCAACAATATGCTTTCCTTAAATGTAGCAATGAGTATAGCAGGGGCTAGTTCTTTTTTTTTTTTTTTTTTGAGACAGAATCTCACTCTCACCTGGGCTGGAGTGCAGCAGCGCAATCTCGGCTCACGGCAACCTTTGCCTCCCTGACTCAAGTGATTCTCCCTCCTCAGCCTCACAGGTGCGCGCCACCATGCCCAGCTAATTTTTGCATTTTTAGTAGAGAGGGGGTTTTGCCATGTTGGTCAGGCTGCTCTCAAACTTCTGGCCTCTAGTGATCTGCCACAGGGGCTATTTCTTAGACTCTTCCTCCACAAAGCCCTGTGGCCAAGGAGTATCATTGAGCCAGCTGTGACTCAGCTTTTGAAATGTGCTCAGTAACTGCAAGGACACCTGCCTTTTCAGGAGGGGTGTCTCAATTTAAGACTACACAGGCAGGCCGGTCGCAGTGGCTCATGCCAGCACTTCGAGAGCCTGAGGTGGGCAGATCACCTGAGGTCAGGAGTTCAAGACCAGCCTGACCAACATGGAGAAATCCAGTCTCTACTAAAAATACAAAATTAGCCAGGCATGGTGGCACATGCCTGTAATCCCAGCTACTTGGGAGGCTAGCCAGGAAAACTGCTTGAACCCAGGAGGCGGAGGTTGTGGTGAGCTGAGATTGCACCACTGCATTCTTGCCTGGGCAACAAGAGAGAAACTCCATCTCAAAAAAAAAAAAAAAAAAGACTATATAGGCAGAGGGCCAGTCAAGGTGCCCTGTGGGTTTAGAGTCAGACAGACCTAGACAGACAGCCAGACCTGATACCAGCTCTGCCACCTACCAGCTATGTGAGACCGGGTGAGTCACTTCAATGAGCCTCAATTTTTTGTTTATAAAATGGGTGGGCCCACTTTGCTGAGTTCTGGTGAACATTAGTGCTAAGCTACACAGTGCTCAGAACACAGGGGCCTTTGAAATTGGTGGCTGTTAATAATTTAATTAGCCCAAGATGTGTATTCTCTTCCTAACAATGTATATTCTCTTGACCACTTGTGTGGGGACAAGACAGTCTACATGGTGACAAGACAATATTCCGTGTACTTGCTTAGTGTGTCAATACTGTGCTCAATGCCACAATACCTGAGACGAAGTGTGAGTGGTAGGTGGCCGCTGTAAGAGCAGTGACCCCAGCATTACCTGAAGCCTCTGGACAGGATCAGGCTCCCGGCTGATACTCCAGACCCTGTTGGAGAGATCATTCATGACGTCAAGTTGCTCTCTGCAAGAGTCAGCTTGTTCCCCGTACACCTGGAGGGCAAGCTGCGTGTTTTTATCAATGAATTTCTTGGCCAGAGCTTCCTCTTCGTCAAGTAGTAATCTGAGTTCAGTGAATTTCCCCTTCAGCCAGGTTTTACTTGATTCTGCATTAGCCTGAAAACAGAAAAACCAGTTGCAGATGACATGTCTGCCAACCAGGAAATCCAGAATAATCAACATGAAAAAAATTATAACGTCTGAAATGTGAATTCAGCAAAGTAGCCAGATACAAGATCAACTTATAAAAACCGAAGCTTTCCTAAGCACCAGCCATCACCAATAGTAAAATGCACGGAGAAATAAAGATCCTTTCGAAAATGGGAGAAAAAATAGCAAAATTTGTGGAAATAAACCTAATACAAAACCATATTTGTGACTGGGAGGGTTCGTTACTATAAAGTTATTATTTGTCTCTAAATTAGTCTATAAATTTGATGAAATTCCAAAATCTTAACATGCTGATTAAAAATTATTAAATCATTAGGAGACACAATAAGCATAAGAAAAGCCAACATTGCTTTAAAAAAATCAATAAAGAGAAACCTGATAACAGGTTATCTGCCTTATCTTATAACAAATGATAAATCTACAGGATCTAAAACCATGTGGCTCAAGCATAGATAAGAGGTCAAAAGCACAAAATAAAGAGCTTTTAAAAGAACCCACATTATATATGGAAATGTGTGTATGTATGTGTGGTGTAACAGTGGCATTTTAGAATAAATTTTTGTATTTTTTGCACTAAAAATATAAAAATAAAAACAATTAAAATAATATGAAATGTTCCACAATAAAAGGTTAAGGAAAACAAACAGAGAAGGTCCAGTTAAACTAAAACACTGTACATAAAGCCCAAAGAATAAATCAATTAGATGAAATACAAAACAATTTTTATTTATTTATTTATTTATATTTTTTGAGAAGGAGTTTCACTCTCGTCCAGGCTGGAGTGCAGTGGCGCGATCTTGGCTCACAGCAACCTCTGCCTCCCAGGTTCAAGTGATTCCCCTGCCTCAGCCTCCTGAGTAGCTAGGATTACAAGCACGTACCACCACACATGGGTAATTTTGTATTTTTAGTAGAGATGGAGTTTCACTATGTTGGTCAGACTGGTCTCGAACTTCTGACCTCAGGTGATCCACCTGCCTCAGACTCCCAAAGTGCTGGGATTACAGGCATGAGCCACCATGCCCAGCCCAGAAAATAGTTTTTGATCATTAGATTGGAAGACTTTTAAGAGATTGAAATATAGTCTGTAAGGGTATGTGAAGTAGGGCATTTATATAAACTGTGGGTGGTAGGGTCTACTGGGACTTTGCTTTTAGAGGGCAATATGACAATAGGTATCAATTTTTTTTTTTTCTTTTGAGATGAAGTTTTGCTCTTGTCGCCCAGGCTGGAGTACAATGGCAAGATCTCGGCTCACTGCAACCTCCGCTTCCCAGGTACAAGCGATTCTCCTGCCTCAGCCGTGTAGCTGGGACTGCAGGTGGCCATCACCATGCCCGGCTAATTTTTGTATTTTTAGCAGAGACAGAGTCACTGTTGGCCAGGCTGGGTCTTGAACTCCTGACCTCAGATGATCTGCCTGCCTTGGCCTCCCAAAGTGCTGGAATTATAGGCATGAACCCCTGTGCCTGGCCTCAAAGTTTTAAATACATTTATTCTTTCATGCAGCAATTCCTCTTACTTTACTTGTATCCTAGAAAGTGCTTTCACATGTGCATGAAGATCTGCGTACCAAGATTCTCCGTATATAGCTTCTGCACATAGAGAAGAGAGAATAGAATTAGCTGGGTGTGGTAGTGGGTGTCTGTAATCCCAGCTACTTGGGAGGCTGAGGCTTGAGAATCACTTGAACCGGGGAGGTGGAGGTTGCAGTGAGCTGAGATCGAGCCACTGCACTCCAGCCTGGGCGACAAAACAAGACACTGACTCAAAAAAAAAAAAATTGAAAAATGGGCTTCACCAGCAGAAACAGAAACAACAGTAGTGGGGAGTGAATGTTCTAAGAAATAGGGTCAACCACAAACAGCTCACTAGCACTCAAGCATCCTGTTACAAGCACTCAGCTCACACTTCACCTGCACCCAGGCATCCTGTCTGCAAGCATTCAGCTCAAGCAGCACAACCTTAGAAAACTGCCTCCAGCCCCTGCCTCTTTGCAGACAGCCTTCTTTCTGCCATCTGGCCCGTTGCTCCCTTTCAATGTATCTCCCCCTTTTCTCTAAATAAATCTGCCTTTCTAAACTCAATACTGTTGTGGTAAATTATTTTATCCCCCTGTGCACCAGCCTTAGACAGTTGTTAACCATGACATATTTGCCACAATTTTCAATATGGGACATGTATATAGGTTCATTACATAAATTGTGCTACATTTGTACAATGAAATAATTTACAGCGATTACAAAGAACGCAGTGTGCTGATGCATGCTACAACATGGATGAACCTTGAAGACATCATCCCCAGTGAAATAAGCCAGACACAAAAGGACAAATAATTTATCATTCCGCTTACATGAAATATCTAGACCAGGCAAATGCATAGAGACAGAAAGTAGAGCCGAAGTTACTGAGGGCTGGGAGAGGGGAAATGGGGAGTAATTGCTTGATGGTTTCAGAGTTTCTGTTTGGGATAATGAAAAAGGTTTGGAAGTAGACACAGGTGATGGCTATACAACATTGTGAATATAATTCATGCCACTGAATTGAATACTTTAAAATGGTTAGAATGGCAAATTTTATGTTATGTATATTTTATCACCATTAAAAAAAAAGAAGAAGAAAATACAACAACAAAAACAATGCAGTAGGCCAGGCGCAATGGCTCATGCCTGTAATCCCAGCACTTTGGGAGGCCGAAGTGGGCAGCTCACGAGGTCAGGAGTTCAAGACTAGCCTGGCCAAGATGGTGAAACCCCGTCTCTACTAAAAATACAAAAAAAATTAGCCGGGCGTGGTGGTGGGTGCCTGTAATCCCAGCTACTCAGGAGGCTGGGGCAGATAATTGCTTGAACCCGGGAGGCGGAGGTTGCAGTGAGCTGAGATCACGCCACTGCACTCCAGCCTGGGCAACAGAGCGAGACTCCGTCTCCAAAAACAAACAACAACAACCAAAAACAATGCAGTAGACCTATATGTCCTAGCAGGGAAAGTTCTCCAAAAAGGTGAAAAAGAACAAGCTGCAGAATAATACATGCAAGACGATCCAAATTTATGTAGAACATAATAAAACAAAACCTGTATATGGATGTATGTATACATCTATATATTTGCAAATGCAATTAAAATGTCTGTTACTAGTGGTCATATTTGGCAAGAGGCATGGGATTGGGGGTATGGAAAAAGAGAGGCTCTCACTTTGTACTTTATATAGTTCCATACCATACCATTGTTCAAATTTTAAAAATGACCATTTGTTCAGGTATTATTTACACAATTAACAAAGCACTAAGGCTGGGCACTGTGGCTCACGCCTATAATCCCAGCACTTTGGGAGGCCGAGGCGGGTGGTCAAGAGATCAAGACCATCCTGGCCAACATGGTGAAACCCTGTCTCTACTAAAGACACAAAACATTAGCCAGGTGTGGTGGCAGGCACTTGTAGTCCCAGCTACTCAGGAGGCTAAGGCAGGAGAATCATTTGAACCCGGGAGGCAGAGGTTGCAGTGAGCCAAGATTGCGCCACTGCACTCCAGCCTGGTGACAGAGCGAGACACTGTCTCAAAAAAAAAAAAAAAATTAAACAGGCCAGCCCCCTTCCTCAGCCCAAACATCTGCACAGTCCACATAGTAGAATGACCCCAGCCCAGCCAATCACGAGGGGTGGGCAGGCTCCCATGATACCATGTTCTCAGGGGGACAGCAGCAAACATGAGATGAGTTCTCTAAATCTGTGTTTCCTATCCAATGCTCCAAGCAGTGGATAGGTTCCGAGGCTAGCTCATACCGCAGGCCTACGGATTATATTGGCTTTAAGCTAGCCTGGGAATTAGTCCACATTTACATGGTTGCAATGAGTCAATGAGCCTGGACACAAATATATATTTACTGAATGACCAAATGAAGAAAATAAAATGTATTTCAAACCCTTGATTTATGAACACATTGAAGCAACATAAGTACACAGAGGACCTTTGTAGAGAAACCAAGAGGTAAATATCTCCTCCCAACCAAGTTATGCTCCAAGCAGTTTTTATAGATCCACTTTGTAAAGTAGAAAATACAAAAGAAGCTTCATGACACTATACCTTGTTCTAACTCCCAGCACAGTGGTAACCAGTATGGAAAACAGCCACCAGAAAACTTCTTGTATAAGCAGATGAGGCTGATTATGCAATATGGTCAGAAAGGGTTAGAGAGAGAGGGAAGGGTAGACAGAGAGAGGACAAGAGCGCAAGAGAATACACTGGTCATGAAATAAGGAAGTACGCCATTTGGTTTGGGTCCCATTGGTTCAAAGTGAAACTGCATCCCAGCTGAACTGGGCTGGACTTTTTGAAGAGAGCTGGTGGCTGGGTGAGGGCCTAACAGAGTCCAGCTGAGCGGGGTCTAAGGACTGTGGAAGAGAAACAAGCTGACCAGCCATGAAGCCCTGGTCAGGGAAGGCTGGGGGATTTTGCATACAGAGTGCGGGCTACTATGTGAATCTACCTCTGGGTCCTGTGGAGAGTGAGGAGATGAAAGGAGGGTGCTATTTTGCTGAAAACTGAATATGACTTTCAACAACCCTCCCATGGATGCCTCTCATGGGATGCACCACCAGGGAAAGGAGGCATGCTGTCCAACTTTGCCCAGATCACGTTAGCATGGAGACTCTTTAGACTCTGGTATGGTGGCAATGGCAGGCAGGAAGAGGCAGGGAGTAGCCATGCCCAGCAGGGGCGATGGACACCAGTGACATTGTCAAGGTCAGCAGCATGGCCTGGCAGGATCTCCATCTTTTCATTTCCAGTCTGGCAAAGGCTGGTTCACGTCCCCCCACTGGTCCCTTGATCCCAAATCATGGCTCAGTCCCTACAGCTCCTATGGGTCACAGAGAAAGGCATGGAGCCAGCAACTGAGGCTCTTTATTCCACCTGCAGGGGTTCTGGGTGTGGTGCCAGGCTGGGCCCTTGCGTCTCAGGTCCATTTCCTGCCCATCCCCAGCTCTGCTCTGTAGGACAGAGGGGCTGAGCCCTGCAGACTGCATTTTCAGGATCCTCTTTCAGGCTGGCTTTAATCAATGGGAAGGGGAGCTAGAGGAGAATCAGGGGGTGAGGGCAAGGGAGCAGCCAGGGCATCCCTCCCACCAGGGCAGTGGCTCCAGGAATGGCTGCCTCCATCTTCCAGCTTCCAAGGACAGGCCCATTCTAGTTCCAGCTTCTGTTCAGGTGGCCTTGGCCCCTGCACTCTGTTAACACTAGCCCAGGGGTGGAGATGGATTCCTGTGGGTGCTAAACACCTCACCACCTTCTAGTTGGCTTTTTAGCCTCTTCCATGCTTGTGTCACCATTCCCTGCATTAATTCCCTCTGTCTGAAACCTTCAAAGTGGCTTCTGTCTTCCTGAGTGGACTTCTTGGATGAATGGAGCTGTGGTCCCAGGTCCTACCTTGCTATGTGATCAATGACAAAGTATTTCCTCTTCCTGGATGCCCCTATCTTTAAGGACCTTTCAGCTTCGACATTTTTTTTGTTTGTTTGTTTGCTTTTTTGAGACGGAGTATTGCTCTGTCGCCCAGGCTGGAGTGCAGTGGCGAGATCTCAGCTCACTGCAACTGCTGCCTCCCAGGTTCAAGCAATTCTCCTGCCTCAGCCTCCTGAGTAGCTGGGATTACAGGCATGTGCCACCACACCTGGCTAATTTTTCTATTTTTAGTAGAGAAGGGGTTTCACCATGTTGGCCAGGGTGGTCTGGAACTCCTGACCTCAGGTGATCCGCCTGCCTCGGCCTCCCAAAGTGCTGAGATTACAGATGTGAACCACCAAATCCAGCCTCAGCTTTGACATTCTAAATCCCTAACTATATCTGGATTCAATAGAAACTACCCAACTACACACACACACACACACACACATATACACACACACACATTTTTTTTCATTTATAAAGGAATCAAAAGCTCATTGTATAAAATGTGGAAGATTCTGAAAGATCATAGCCACTCTGCTGTTGTCATCTAATCCCAGTTTGAGTAAAAAGTTAGGGTAGAAGGCCATGTATTGAATTTTCCCTACACCTGATGTACTAGCCCCCGTTTTAGTCTGTTTTCTACTGCTTGTAACAAAACTGGAAACTGGGGAATTTATAATGAAAAGGGATTTATTCTTATAGTTATGGAGGCTAGGTCCCCAGATCAAGGGGCCACATCTGGTGAGGACCTTCCTGTTGATGAAGACAGATATAGTTTAGATAATTGTCCCCCCGCCCCTCCCAAATCTCATGTAGAATTGTAATCTCCAGTGTTGCAGGTGGGGCCTGGTGGGACGTGATTGGATCATGAGGGTGGATTTCTCATGAATGGTTTCGCACCATCCCCTTGGAGCTGTCCTCTTGGTGGTGAGTGAATTCTCACAAGATGTGGCTGGTTAGAACTGTGTGGCTCCTCCCCCTCTCTTGCTCTTGCTCTTGCCTCATCTTCACCATGAGTAAAAGCCTCCTGGGGCCTCCTCAGAAGCTGAGCAGATGCCAGCACCATGTTTCCTGTACAGCTGCAGAACTGTGAGCCAATTCAATCACTTTTCTGTATAAATTACCCAGCCTCAGGTATTTCTTTAGAGCAATGCAAGAATGGCCTAATACAGAGACTCTCTGCAGGGCCCCAAGGTGGCACAGGGCATCGCACGGTGAGGGGACTGAGCACTCTAACATGCTAGTTCCGGTCTCTCTTCTGCTCCTTATAAAACACCGGCCCCACTCCAGTGATAACCCTTTCATCCATTAATCCATGAATGGATTAGTCCATTCATGAGGGCAGAACCCTCATGACCCAATCAAGACTTTTTAAGACCTTTTTATTGGGTCATGAGGTATAAGGTCACCTCTTCAATCGCCTCTCAACATTGCCACATTGGGGATTAAGTTTCAACATGGAGCTTCAGAAGGGGCAAACATTTAAACCATGACACCACCTGGGATGGCATGATGGGAGAGGTAATCAGCCTATGAATGAGGATATAAGAGAAAATCACTTAATGGGTGTCAGCTGGGAATTAATGGCCAAGTCCTTAATTGTTCTCTAGAAGGAACTGGTTGGGCCTGGTCACTGGCTTCTGAACAACAGACTTTGGACCATGTATACATTTTATTGATTTTAATGTGTTTACAGACCTGTTTTATGGATTAATTTGTAGGCAAATGAATGGAATTTCCCCTAGTGTTGCCTCTATGTAAATAAGAACCGAGCCACACAGTTGCGCCAGACCACTCTGCCACAAACTACGCCTGCCACAATTCAACAGAAGGCATTGGGATACTTACACACGTTTGTGCTTATTGTAAATGCATCACTTCTAGGATTGTGTCCTGAAGGAAATAAACCACGGTGACCAAAATAATTACCAAACTGTCTGAAAATTAGGTAACTACCTAATGAATCACAGGAGATTCATATAATGGAAGATACAGCCTCTAATACTGACATTGAAAAAGAACTTTTAATGACATAGAAAAGTGTTATGATCCTGAACAAAAACAACAAAAATCCATATATAAAAGCAACATATAGCTCCTCCAGGGAGGAGCTGACATGGAAAATCCCCCTTTCTACTTCAAACACAGAGAAATGCTGATAAAAATGAGCAAATTTTAAAATTATATCATCGAGTGCCAAATAAAACAAACACAGCACTTTGGGAGGCCAAGGTGGGCAAATCACTTGACGTCAGGAGTTCGAGACCAGCCTGGTCAACATAGTGAAACCCCATCTCTACTAAAAATGCAAAAATTAGCCAGGCATGGTGGTGGGCACTGGCAGTCCCAGCAAGTCAGGAGGCTGAGGCAGGATAATCGCTGGAACGCAAGAGGCGGAGGTTGCAGTGAGCTGAGATCATGCCACTGTGCTCTAGCCTTGGCGACAGTTCGAGACTCCGTCTCAAAACACAAACAAAAACAAAACAAAACAAACAAACAAAGGATATTCACTGGTGCCAAAACCAAAAAGGAAACACAGTGTGAGTGACCTGGCAGGAGCTGAAGCTAAGCAACCTGGAAGGAGTGGAGCCAGTGGTGCATGCATGCAGATGAAAGCCACACCACAATGGGGCCTGGCCATCCAGGCGGAGCACAGGGTACCTGGCCTCATTCCAGCTGAGAGTGGAAATGAGTAACCTGCATCAAGTCAGATCCACAAAGAGCTGCTCCATCCATCAACTAGGCACCAGAAAAACTCCACCCACTGGCCCATGGAAAAGAAAAGGAATCTAGTCATCCATCCAGGGTCACAGGTGAAAGGAAAGTCACCAGCAAAACAAATAAAACAACAGGTTTGCATTAAGTAGGGCTGCAGTCCAAATTCATGGAAACTCAAAACTGAAAAATAATATGAAAATGAGTCTGGAGCTACTGAAACTCATAGCATCCCCTGAAGATGTTCATGTCACAGTGCTCTGAAGGGGCACACTCACAGTCTATGGTGTATTGGACTTCTGTGGTAAATACCTACTGGAGACAAGACGATAATACATGTGACAAACCACACAAGAAAATGAACCACCATGCCTCACCTCCAGTTTGGGGATATATTAGAATTGTATGTACAATATGACTCAAGCTACATTAAAAGCATATGAATATACAGGGAAAAAATCTCAAAATGTGAATAACAGTTGGCCTGAAGTGGCAGGATGCAGGATTATGGATGAATTTTTAAAAATCTGTTTATTGATCAGGAATTGAAATATAAATGTTCACAGGAGCCAGGTTGTTAACACTGAAGGAAGTGGGCAGGGTAGAGCTGGGAGATCCCATGCCATGGGAGTAGCCATTGCTCAGCTCCATCTGCCCCCACATGAGACTGCAAGCATAGGGTGGCAATATCTTTCTAATTTCCTAAATATAAATTTTTATACAAATACATCTCAGGTTTAAAATGCTGACTACTAATTCCATTTTTATTACTACCTTATGAAGGCCACTTAGGTATAAGCCTAACAAAACATGCAGAATTTTTATGCTGAAAATTATAAAATGGTGATGAAAGAAAACAAAGATCTAAATAAATGGAAAGATATACCATGTTCATGGATTGGAAGAAAACATAGTAAAAATGTCAATTCTCCCCAAATTGATAAACAGGTTTAACATAATTCCTATCAAAATCCCAACAAACTCTTTTTCTTTTCTTTTGTTTTTTGAGACAGGGTCTTGCTCTGTCACCCAGGCTGGTGTGTAGTGGCATGGTCATAGCTCACTGCAACTTCAACCTACTGGGCTCAAGCGATCCTCCCACATCAGCCTCCTGAGTTCCTGGGACTACAGGCATGTGCCACTACACCTGGATGATTTTTTAATTTTTTGTAGAGATGGCAAACAAGCAATGAATAGATACTCAACATCACTAGCCACCGGGGGAATGCAAATTAAGACCATGATAAGGTATCACTACACACAGGTTATGCAGGTTAAGATAACAACTTGTGACAATACCAAATGTTGTCAAAGATGCAGAAAAACACTCTCTCATGCATTGCTGGTGGGAATGTAAAATGGCACAACCACTCTAGAAAAGCATTTGGCAGTTTCTTAAAAAACAAAACAGGCAAGTGCCATATGACCCAGCAACAGCACTCCTGGGCATCTAACACAGAGAAATGAAAACTTACGTCCACACAGAAACCTGGACACAACTGTTTAAAGAAGCTTTATTTGTAATAGCCCTGGACTGTACCAGACGGCCTACAATAGGTAAATGGTTAAAAAAAAACCTCTATGGTACATCCATACTACCTGATTAGTGGAATATTACTACTCAGCAATACATGGGAATGAACTAGTGGTTCTCACAACAACTTGGGTGGATCCCAAGGGCATTCTGCTGAGTGAAAAATACCTCAAAAAGTCATTTTCCATTTTTATGACATTTTCAAATGCCACAATTATCAAACAAATTAATAACTGCCAGGGGTTAGGGATTGCCTGGGGGGAGACAGTGGATAGAGAAGTGACCATAAAGGTGTAGAAGAAGGTAGATCTTTTTTTTTTTTTTTTAGATGGAGTCTTGCTCTGTCATCCAGGCTGGAGTACAGAGGTGTGATCTTGGCTCACTGCAATCTCCACCTCCTGGGTTCAAGTGATCCTCCCACCTCAGCCTTCTGAGTAGCTTGGATTATAGGCAACACCATTCCTGGCTATTTTTTGTATTTTTTTTTTTTAGTGGAGATGGGGTTTCATCATGTTGGCCAGGCTGGTCTTGAACTCCTGACCTCAAGTGATCTGCCTGCCTCAGCCTCCCAAAGTGCTGGGATTATAGGCGTGAGCCACCTCGCTTGGCCTAGAAGAAGGTAGAACTTGGTTGTGATGGAATAGCCTGCATTTTGATTGCAACGGTAGTTATGCAAATCTATACATGTGATAAGTTGATGTAAAACTATATACACATACCATCCATTTTTTTATTTGGACAGTGTGCTATAGTTATGTAACAAATAACCCTTGGGGAAAACTAAGTCAAGGTACACAAAACTCTACTATTTTCGCAACTTCCTCTAAATCTATAAAAAGTTAAAAAGTTAGTTGGGGGAAAGGGTCAAGAGAAAGAGAACCATTCCTTAGATTAAGCTGAAACCTACCCCATGCCATCCCTCAGGCCAAGCTTGGACAGCTCTGAATGTGGCAACAAATTTGTAAACTTTCTTAAAATATCATGAGATTTTTGGGAATTATTATTATTTTTTTTTTTAGCTCATCAGCTATCGTTAGTGTTAGTGTATTTTACGTGTGGCCCAAGACAATTCTTCCAGTGTGGCCCAGGGAAACCTTAGACCCTCCACATGGGTCCTAATTCTTTTCTTGGGGGCCCTCAAACCATATCTGCTCAGGCATTTGCAGACAAGGAGCCTGATCTTCAGGCCTCCCCACAGCCCCTCCAACGTGACAGCTTTCACTTTCTAAATCCTTTGGTACTGTTTATCTCCAAGCCCAGAGTTCTGCTCGTGAAGACATGAGGGACACTATTAATGATTAAGCTGGGGCCACAGGTGTGACCCACAAATGTCCTCAGGGTACCGGCAAACTGTCATGAAGACACCTAACAGAGAATGGATTTTAGGTAAATGTGGGAGCCAATTCTGTGGCCTGGCCTGGTCACAGGAGAAACTGGGTACCAGCTTCTCCCATGGTCAGAGCCACTCCTCCTCTTGTGTGAATCAGTCAGGGGTTCCTTTTTTTTTTTTTTTTTTTTTGATAGGATCTTGCTCTGTTGCTCAGGCTGGAGCACAGTGACGTGATCCTAGGTCACTGCAGCCTCAAGCTTCAGGGCTCAAGTGATCTTCCCATCTCAGCCTCTCAAACAGCTGGGACTGCAGGCGTGCACCACCATGCCTGGCTGTTTTATTTTCAGTAGAGATGGGGGTCTGATTATCTTGCCTAGGCTGGTCTCGAACTCCTGGGCTCAAGTGATCCTCCAGCCTCGGCCTCCCAAAGTGCAGAGCAGGGGTTCTTCCAGCTCTCAGTGGGACAGGCCCCAGGAGGGCCTCCCACCCCAGCCCTCACTGCGAGGAGGGAGCAACAGAGGATGCAAGGGGAAGGGACCAGCCCCTGAGGCCTAAAAACACAACTTTGTCATCGTCAAAATAGTTACTTAGAAAAACATCGGTCTCAACTTTCCATTCAAAATCCACAGAGAATCCAAACATCATTATGAAAGGAGAGTGAAGAAAGTACCTATTTGTGGAACAGATCTACACCCTACTTGCTTTCTTTCAGCATGGCAGTGGAATTAAAGAGATATCTGCATATTTCTTAAGCTGTGTTTTGCTTTGTTTAAGGCAATTTGGGATAATGGCCTAGTTACTCCAAGAGAGTGGCAGATGACACTAAGGAACCAGAGATTTGCCACAAAGCAAAGGAAACTGGAGCTCAGGGACCCTCACTTGCAGAGCCCGATCATGGTCTTGCACCTAATTTTGTCTGTAATTTTGTGTTCTTTTTCTAAAGAACCCTGAATTATAGTAGCTCCAGGCCCCACCAAACTCAATCTGCCCCTTCGCAGTTGGTTTTTATTTTTCACTGGCTCCATATTGGGGGTCCCTTGTGTCTGGGGGGGAAATGTGGGTCTTTCCATGGGAATGAGGAAGAAATGTCCACTTGCCTTGAGCTTCTCGGTGGCATCTTCTATCTGGGTTATGTTGTCAATGTGCTGCTGCTTCTTGATTGCCAGCTGCTTTAAACATTCTTGGCTGAGTTTCTGTACAGGAGGGAGTTAGGAAAAAAGTCATAATACTGTCATTTTCCAAATAACAGGCCCCCCGCAGAGGTCACCTCCTCTTACCCTTGTATTCTTTTCCAGTGGAGGCTTCTGAAGGTGAGGTGACTAGCCCAAAGTCAAGTGGCAAGTTAGTGGATGAGCTGGGACTAGGACCTCTCTGATCCTTGGAGGTCTGCATCAGGTATGCCTCAAATCTTGATTTGCACCCCCTCCTCACACTTTACTTTATCTAGGACAAGTCTTGCTTGTGACTTGCTTTCCCAGTCTTTCAAGTAGGACTTTAAGGCAAACAGCTTGGGGTCTGGGAAAGAGCATCTACTTATTGAGTATTAACTGAGCACCTATTATGTGCTGGGCCTTGTTCCAGGTGCTGCCCTCATGAAACATACATTCCAGGGAGTCTGTGACCCTCTGGCCCTGGACTACATGAGAGGTCAGTGGGGTTCATGCTTCCTGCTCTTCCCACCTTCCATATCTCTGCTTTTTGAAATTGCTGTTTTCCCCAAAGTCTGTTCTGCACTCCCCTTCCCTAAGGGTGTGATCTCACCTCCATCTTAGCCTTTCTTACAGCTGGCCTTACACTCAGCTGCTGGGCCCAGATCTGGCTGCCCCATTGACTGGGAGCTTCTTGAGGACAGGTTTGCTTCATTCCCACTCCCCACAGGGACCAGGGGGTGACCCAGAAGTGTTTTCTGAATTGAACAGAATTATCAGGGGCTAGTCAGTCATGATGGCTCATGTCTGTAATCCCAACACTTTGGGAGGCTGAGGTAGGAGGATCACTTGAGTCCAAGGAGTTCGAGACCAGCCTGGGCAACACAGTGAGACTCTGCCTCTACCACAAGTAAATAAATAAATAAATAAATAAAATAGCTGGGCGTGGTGGCATGCACCTGTAGTCCTAGCTACTTGGGAGAATGAGGTCAGGGGCGAGTCACCTGAGCCCAGGAGGTTGCAGTGAGCCATGATCATGCCACTACGCCACTGCACTCCAGCCTGGGCAACAGAGTGAGAACCTATTTCCAAAAAAAAGAATTTATCGTCGGGAGCTGCCAGCTTCTCCCCCCAACCAGCCAGGGAACTCTTCCAGGTCAGGGAAGGATCTGATCTATTCCTTGACTCATGGCCCAAAATGTATGCTGAATAGATGTTCGGTGAATGATGGATGGATGAATGAATAATGGGTGAATGGATAGGAAACTGGGTATGTGGATGCAAAATGAGTGTTCACAGTGTCAACCTTACATAATGAGATTCAAGAGCTGAGCATGGTGGCTTGCATCTGTAATCCCAGCTACTCAGGAGGCTGAGGTGGGAGGATCACTTAAGGCCAGGAGTTTGAGACCAGCCTGGGCAACATAGCAAGACCCCATCTCTACCAAAAATCAACAAACAAAACAAAACAAAAAACCTGGCTGGGCATGGTGGAGAAGCCTCAAGTCCCAGCTGCTTGGGAGGATGACATTCACAGGCTACAGAAATGATTAGCAAAGAAATAAATTGATGGTGGCTAGCTTTGTTTAATGAACTATTCAGGCAAAATAGTTAAGAATGAAAAAATAAAATACATGTAAATGGGATAAAAGTTTATAAATGAACATTTCATAGTTTTAAAAATTGTTTTCAGGCTGGGCACAGTGGCTAATGCCTGTAATCCCCGCACTTTGGGAGGCCAAGGCGGGCAGATCACCCGAGGTCGGGAGTTCGAAACCAGTCTGACCAACATGGAGAGACCCCATCTCTACTACAAATACAAAATTAGCCAGGCGTGGTGGTGCATGCCTGTAATCCCAGCTACTCGGGAGGTTGAGGCAAGAGAATCGCTTGAACCCAGGTGGCGGAGGTTGCAGTGAGCCAAGATCGCACCATTGCACTCTAACCAGGGCAACAAGAGTGAAATTCCGTCTCAAAAACAAACAAACAAACAAACAAAAATTGTTTTCAGTAACTTAGTATCACGTTATGTTAAATTAAGTAATAGGTCATCATAAAATGTCTGAATCATTTATATGGTATAGAAAAGCTAAATATATTTCAATCTGTTAACAAAAAAAATTTAGGAGCCATCTTTCTAGAAATTATGAAATTATTTTCATCTACAAATGCTGGTAGAAAACAGCTAAAATTTACTTACTTCCTAGATTTTTCGCTGGAAATTTGGGTTACTAAGAGTGAAAATTATAGTTAATATATGTGATTAAAACTACTTGATATAAAAGAAACAATTCTATTTACAGAGGGTATAGAGAAAGTCAGATGTGTTTTTGGTAAAGACTGTTGAAAGAGTAATTTTTCTTTTGCATGAGAGAGAACTTTGTGTAGTCAAAACGATAACGGGAAAAGGGAAGTAAATTTTTGTCCTAACGTAGAATGCCAAAATAAAAAGGAAGTATAGGACAAAACTGAAGATTTAAGCAAATTCTAGAAGGTCTGTGGAAGATTAATCTCGTAAAAGACATTTTGTATGTGATCAAATTGGTTAAAATAAGAAGGAAATGGCTGGCTGCAGTAGCTCATGCCTGTAATCCCAGAACTTTGGGAGGCCGAGGCAGACAGATCACAAGGTCAGGAGTTTGAGACCAGCCTGACCAACACGGGTAAATCCCATCTCTACTAAAAATACAAAAATTAGCTAGGTGTGTTGGCAAGCGCCTGTAATCACAGCTACTCAGGAGACTGAGGCAGGAGAATCACTTGAATCTGGGAGGTGGAGGCTGTAATGAGCAGAGATCACACCACTGCACTCCAGCCTGAGTGACAGAGCAAGACTCCATCTCCAAAAAAAAAAAAATCAGAAGGAAATGGCTGGTGCGGTGGCTCACGGCTGTAATCCCACCACTTTGGGAGGCTGAGGCAGGTGGATCACCTGAGGTCAGGAGTTTGAGACCAGCCTGGCCAACATGGTGAAACCCAAAATTCCTTATGAAAGTGCAGTGGCAGTGAGACAGTTCATGCCACTGCATGCTGCTGGGCAACAGCAGCGAAACTCTATCTCAAAAAAAAAAAAAAAGAAAAAAGAGAAAAAATAGAAGGAAATTTTAAATAAGTTTTTCTAAAACTTAAGTATTAATATCAAAAGTATACTCATGTAAGGCCAGAATCTGGGCTCCTGTGTTGGAACAACCACTGGGTTTTATCAGAGCATTGATCTGCTCTTTAATAGAAAATGGTGAGAGATTATTGAAGGTTTATGGAAATCTTATCTTGTGTAATCAAAACTGACTGAATTGGATGATTGATAATATACTAATGCATAAGTAATTTTTTTCTTTTTTTGAGGCAGGGTCTCACTTTGTCACCCAAGATGAAGTTCAGTGGTGCAATCTTGGCTCACTGCAGCCTCGACCTCCCAGGCTCAAGCAATCCTCCTGCCTCAACCCCCTAGGTAGCTGGGACTATAGGCAAATGCCACCACACCCAACTAATTTGTATCTTTTGTAGAGACAGGGTTTCACCACGTTGCTCAGACTGGTCTTGAACCCCCGAGCTCAGGTGATCTGCCTGCCTTGGCCTCCCAAAGGGCTGGGATTATAGGCATGAACCACTGTGCCTGGCCTAAAAGTAAAACTTGTTTTTCTCCTTTGAATAAAAATGTAATGCAGTATTAATAAGAGATGGTAAAAGATGTATTTACTTTTGCATAGATGGCAAAGAAAAGGTAACAGGGGAGAGTCTGCCACATGCTGTCTTTTTTAGGTCTCTTGATTGAGACCTGAATCTCCTCTATCAGAGTGATTTTTGCTTTTTGAAATCTTTGAATTATCATTTTGGCTAAATTAATTACCATTATTTTATAGCGACCTGTGATTCTATTTTGATCGTGTATTTTAAACGTTTCTTATTTTTATATCAAGTGTTTTAAACCTTTAATATTTGAGATACTTTCCAAAATTAAATTTTAAATTCAAAAATTAAGTCTTTTTGATCCAAGCTAACTTGGGCATAACTGGAACCCCTGGAAGTCCAAAAGAGACACATTAAGCTTATTTGGTATGGCAAAGTCATATGGGAAATACTGTCAAATAAGAAATGCTGTTTAACTTTCTTTGAGTTACATTTATAAAAGTGTATTACTAATGTGTTCCAAAATTGTATGAGATTCCTAAAAGTCTGATATGTCTTGGTATATGTTATCAGTATATCATTATCATAATTATTATGATAAACTGTTGTATGCCACACAAATAACCAAATATCCTAGTCAATTTCATCTTTGACCGTGGCTATTCTAAGCCTTTTATCATCCAGAGACAATTTTTATTTTACTTTGATTCTTTTAAAAAAAAGTCATTTATAATCAGCTACACACCAAAATTTGCTTCTTCTTTAAGGATATCTTTGGAAAAAACCCTGACAAGTATTCTTGAATACAGGTTTCTGGTAACTTCAGAGATCATACCACTGGACTAAGCAAAAGCTTCCAGAACTCTAATAAAAACTTGAGGCATTCATGAAGACTGATAACCCAACATCAAACAGAGCAAGAATTATTTACATGGGACTAAACTGATAGAGGATAAAAGTGATTTTTATGATTTAAAAAATTTGAAACATTGCTGATTCTTTTTATATTGTTTTTCAGTAAAGAAAATTTTTTCTTTTGTCACAGCAACTGGATAAAGTATACTTTTGTGAGCAAAATTGAAATATTTGTCTTTCTCTTTACCTGATTTCTCCAAAATTTGCAAACTATTTGTGAGTATTTATTTTATTTTTTATTTTCATTTTTAAATTATTATTATTATTATTATTTGAGACAGAGTCTTGCTCTGTCACCCAGGCTGGAGTGCAGTGGCACAGTCTCGGCTCACTGCAGCCTCTGCCTCCCAGGTTCAAGCAATTCTCTTACCTCAGCCTCCCAAGTAGCTGGGACTACAGGTACATGCCACCAAGCTTGGCTAAGTTTTCTTTTTTTCTTTTTGAGGCGGAGTCTCGCTCTGTTGCCCAGGCTGGAGTGCAGTGGTACAGTCTTGGCTCACTGCAACCTCTGCCTCCTGGGTTCAAGCAATTCTCCTGCTTCAGCCTCCCGAGTAGCTGGGATTACAGGTGCCTGCCACAATGCCCAGCTAATTTTTGTATTCTTAGTAGAGATAGGATTTCACCATATTGGTCATACTGGTCTCAAACTCCTGACCTCATGATCCACCCACCTTGGCCTCCCAAAGTGCTGGGATTACAGGCGTGAGCCACTGCACCCGGCATAATTTTTATATTTTTAGTAAAGACGGGGTTTCACCACGTTGGCCAGGCTGATCTCTAACTCCTGACCTCAACTGATCCGCCCACCACAGCCTCCCAAAGTGCTAGGATTACAGGCGTGAGCCACTGCACCTGGCTATTGTAATTTTATGACAATATGGTTATTTGCATAAGTTCAGTAAGAATATGTTTTCTTTCATAACAGGCCACATTGGAGACTCTGGTAATTTTACCAAGGCTTTGACTGAAATGATATAGCTTCATATATGACCAGACTACTTTGAGGAACTGAAGTTGACTTTACAGAGCCATAAAAAGACCCTTGGTGGCCAGGGTTGGTGGCTCAGGCCTGTAATCCCAGAACTTTGGGAGGCTGAGGTAAGTGGATCACTTGAGTCCAGAAGTTTGAGACCAGCCTGGGGAACATAGTGAGACTCCGCCTCTATTAAAAAAATGTTAACAAGAATAAAATAAAATACAATAAAAGGGGGCCCAGCACTTTGGGAGACTGAGGTGGGCAGTTCACTTGAGGTTGGGGTGTTCAAGATCACCCTGGCCAACATGGTGAAGCCATATCTCTACCAACAAATACAAAAATTAGCCAGGAGTGGTGGTGCACACCTGTAGTTCCAGCTACTCAGGAAGCTGAAGTGGGAGAATCACTTGAACCTGGGAGGCAGAGGCTGCAGTGAGCCAAAATTGCACCACTGCACTCCAGCCTGGGCAACACAGTGAGACCCTGTCGCAAAAAAAAAAAAAAGAATCTTGGAAAGACTGGACTGGTTTGGTACCTTGTCTACACAGTTCCCTTACAAGGTTCCCGACCTTGTAGTAAGTAAAGAATGTCACTTTCTGACAGGTCTAGAAACCTCAAGATATTTTGGAACCTTGAGAAGAGAAGAATTCGCCCAATGTGTGTGGGAATCACAGACATAGTCTGATGGTGAATCCTTGGTTTGGCTTTTTAGCTGTGAGGCTTTTAAAAGTCAAATCCAGGCCAGGCGTGGTGGCTCATGCTTATAATCCCAGCACTTTGGGAGGCTGAGGCAGGAGGATCACTTAAGCCCAGGAATTCTAGACCAACCTGGACAACATGGTGAAACCCCGTCTCTACAAAAAAAAAAAAAAAGAAAAAATACAAAAAAAATTAGCCAGGTGTGGTGGTGCATGCCTACAGTCCCAGCTACTTGGGAGTCCGAGGTAGGAGGATCGCTTGAGCCTGGGAGGTGGAGGTTGCAGTGAGCCAAGATCACGCCATTGCACTCTAGTCTGGCTGACAGAGTGAGACCCTGTGTCAAAAAAACAAAAAAAGTGAAATCCAAAATTCCTTATGGAAGTTCCAGTAATGCAAATTATCAGGCCAAGTATACTACTAAAACTTAATTTGCAAGTAAATTTGTCCTATCAAGACTCATTTTTGCTAAAAACGGGAAACTAGAAAGAGAAAAATTATGTTTCAGAAGAAAATCTTAGCACACCTGTTAGTGCTACACACCTGTTATTCTGTTATTAGATTCCAGCCCTGGCCATTGTTTTTGAGTTTTTATTATTTTCCTACAATTTGGACTAAATCCTGAATTATTTCGTGGCTACAACAAGGAAGGTTGTAGAAAAAGTTTTAGAAGCCAATTCCTGGATTTTAAAGAAGGCTTGGGATTTTCTTCATGATGTTTTTAGTTGACCCTCCAGTGGAATAGGTTTGGTGTTGTTCTGCCATAGAGATTCTCTTTTTCTATTTATTTATTTATTATTTATTTATGACAGAGTCTTACTCTGTCACCCAGGCTGGAGTGCAGTGGCATGATCTCGGCTCATTGCAACCTCCATCTCCCGGGTTCAAACAATTCTTGTGCCTCAGCCTCCTGAGTAGCTGGGATTACAGACGTGTACCCCCACATCTGGCTGATTTTCGTATTTTTTAGTAGAGATGAGGTTTCACCATGTTGACCAGGCTGGTCTCGAACTCCTGGCCTCATGTGATCCTCCTGCCTCAGCCTCCCAAAGTGCTGGGATTACAGGCATGAGCCACTGTGCCCGACTGCTTATGTCATTTTAATGTAAATTCTTGGTAAACAATTTAGGAACTGCCTCTTCTTTTTTCCTTAAAAACTTATATGTAACTGCTGCTAATCAGAGTGGATAGTCTCGGAAATTTGAATCTATGGTCCCAGTTGGCCATCCTCAGGCTTTAGGCTCGGATAAACTCTGTACTTAATCATATTTTCTGAATCTTATTACTTCAAGTTGACAGTGGGTAGTGGGTAAGGGAATGGACAAATGGATGGGTGAGACTCTTCAGTCAGATCTGTGGAAAGCAGCCTTGTTAGTTCTGAATAGGTTTTTCAAGCAGCCATTATTATAATTACAGCCATTTCATATGTTAAAAAAAGGAAGGGTCTGGTGGCAGGGACAGGTCTTGGGCCCACGACTCCACTGGATTGTCCCCCATGATCCCCTTTTCACCTTGGAGTTCCAAGGTTGTCACAGCGTGGTAGTCTGGAGTCATGCAGTACAGGGAAAAGCTCAAGATGAGGCCGAGTTCATCACAGAAGACTTCTTGGAGAGGGAAGTGGTAGGATCAACATCTGTCAGGCAGGAGGGCCTACCGCGCCCAGGCTTCATGAAACCCAGAGAGAGAGAAGGATTTGAGAGGAGCCACAGAACAAGTCAGCTGGAAAGCTGGAGCAGGAGCCCAAAGCCCCTGGGCACTGTTAGGATTACACATGGGTGAGGGTTCTATGGTGACAATGGCTCTACTGGGGGCATCTGGCTAATGGAGTTCTGGGTTCAAGGCCTGACCCTGCCTCCAGAGCCTTCCTCTTGTGGCCTATAAAATGGCTGTAATAATAATGGCTCACCCAAGGCTGCCATGAGTAGGAATGGTAGTGTCTGTGTGGCCGGGGAGGGGAGAGGAGGTAGGTAGTGACAGCTGAGGCTGCTCCAAGGGCAATCAGCTGTCCTCAACTCAAAGTTCACAGGCCCGTTCTGTGGACTGCAGATTGAGTAAACCCAAGATGTCTGTGTGGCTTTCTTAGCTACATAGGGCTGTTGATTAAGAGGGAGAGTTTTCACCTCTGTTAACTGGAAGGCAGACTATCTTCCAGCCCAATAGCAGTGTGGTAGATCGGCCATGGTGAACACGGTCAAGGACATCTGGGTACCAGCCTGGGCTCCCAACCCCTCACTCCTAAACCCACCTTTTCTGAAGCTCAACTGATGGCTTTGGCTCGCCTTTGCCCTTCCTTGGGTCTCAGTCTCCCCCTCTGAACTTTCGGTCGACCGCTTAGACGCCCCCTGGGGCACCTTTGGTTTCCAGGTTGTAACCCGCCACTGGCCACGGTCAGGCACCTCCCCTCCTTGGCCGTTATGCCTGGACTGGCTCCCCCAACTCCCGCGCGGCGAACCCCGTCCACACCGTCCCCACCTGCACGTGCACCGCCGCCTCCAGCGCCAGGCCCACCGGATGGCCACGGTGCGCGCCCAGCACCGGGCAAAGCGCGCACA
>NW_012114944.1:3698987-3708783 GCF_000951035.1 Colobus angolensis palliatus
CACCGCCGCCTCCAGCGCCAGGCCCACCGGATGGCCACGGTGCGCGCCCAGCACCGGGCAAAGCGCGCACACACAGCGGTGGCAGCGGCGACAGAAGAGCTCAGCTACACGGTCGCCATGCTCCGGGCAGCGCCAGCCGCATCCCTCGACAAGCTCTGAACCCCCAGGGGTCCGGCTGCTGGCCGCTGTGCCCGCCATTCATCTCCGCCACCTCCGGCTCCCCGGGGCAAGGGGCGGGTCTCCCACGGGAAACTGAAACCTCGGCCGTGGGCGGGGCGGCTCCAGGCCGGCCGGCGGGCGTCTGGGAGGATGACAGTCTGCAGGGGGCATCCTCCGACCAGCAGGGTGCTCCCTCTGCCCGCCCAGGCCAGGAGGTGGCCTCAGCAGAAATGGGAGGCTCCTAATGAGCCAGCCGGGAGAGGGTGGGCTTCCTGCTTAATGACGCTGGTCCAGTAACGCCCAGAAAACTGCAGCCCTGATGATGGGACCAAAGTTGGCTGGACCTTCCAGGGGTGCTCCTCTCACTTTCCCTTGATCCTCTCTTGCCCTTTTCCCGGGAAAGATAATCGTTCCCACAACTATAAGAAACATAGTCAAGCTCAAATAACGACACAGAGATTCTCCAACTGAGTTTATTTCGGACTGAGCAGAAGGATTGCAATTCGGGAATAAATGTGCCATGGCACCCAAGGGGTAGGGGCGCGGAGTATGCAGGGAGGCAAAGGAAAGCAGAGGCTTTTAAAAGCAAAAGGAGGAGGATTGCATACATTGTTTTAAAATAATGATACTTGATTACAAGAATTAATATGGGTGGCTTTAATCCAAAAGCTGAACAGGCAGTTGCTGGGCAGATGTCCTCATATCGTGGCTTTTGTGCAAGGCTGTGGTTCTTTGTGCAAGGCTGCAGTTTGGTGGAATCTCTTGCAATAATAATTCCTGTTACCAGGCAAATCGTTGGTGAGGGCCCCCCACTTCATGGCCTCCCAGCACCGTTTAGTTATTTTGTTTGAGACAGGGTCTGGCTCTGTTGTCCAGGCTGAAGTGCAGTAGTGCGATCAAAGCTCGCTGCAGCCTCTAACTCCTGGGCTCAAGTGATCTTCCCACCTCATTCTCTGGAGTAGCTGGGACTACAGGAGCACCATTTAGTTTGGTTTTGACCTAAGTTTTGGTACTGACAACTTTCACACACACACCCCCACCCCAAATTCCAGTTGCCCCCAGGCTGAAGTCTCCAATCCCACTTTTAAAGCCCTTGGCTCTCTCTTAAGATCCTTGGTCCCCGCCCTGCCTATGCTCCACCCTTTGCTTTTTCAAAACTGGAGGACGTGCAGTTTACCCTGCTTGGAACATTCTTCTTTCCAAATGCCCTTTGCCCTGAGTATTCCAACTTATCCTGCAGATTTCTACCTTACTATCTTTGCCTCCAGGAAACCTTCCCTGCTTCTCCTTCCAGAACAGCCTAGGTTTCCCCTATCCTGGCCCTCCCCATTCCCCCAACCATGACTGAAAACTAGAGAGGGCAAAGACTGTCTGTTCTGCCTGTTTTCCAGCTTGGTATCTGACTCCAACAGTAGATAGTTAATTGGTATTTGTGGAACAAATCAAGACAAGGAAAGCTCCTTGTAGTAAAATGGCCAGATGTTTATTATTTTGTGACATTATTTCCATTGCACATTCCACATGTATTTATTTTCACTTTTATTTATTATTATTATTTTTCACAAAGGTACAAGGAATTTCAGAAACAACATTAAAACAATCATTCAAACTGTTTCAGGCACGGTTTCAATTAAAAGCATAGATTTGATTTCTGACTTCCTGTTTCCTTCTCTGATACAATCTCAAGTTTTGTTCCAGGAAGCACAATTACGGTAGCGTTAAGATGGATGCCCGCCAAAGCTCATCTCCTAATGCTGTCCTCATTCTCAGAAAGTTCCTGAGTCAACAGAAAGGGGACGCCCGGGGTATGGAATAAGGAGATGAGGGCATGCTCTGCCAACTGGCTGGGCCCTGAATGTGCTGGGCGAGTTCCACTACCTCAGCTCAAGAACATAAACAAAAATGTAATTTAAAAAACAGATGGTTTAAAAAAATATCTGATAAAAATTACCTATCCCTCTCCCTTGCTGTGAAATAATTTAAATAATTTATTCTAGATGTAAAAATTAAAAAAAAAAGTTTGTTCAAAGACACCTGTGTCCTGTTTTTAAGTGTGCAGTCTGGGTGCTTTGGGGTGGAGAGAGCTGGCCAAGGAATGGCGCTGTGCAGAGGCACACCGGGAAGCTCTCTGAATGCAACCCCACCTCTACCGCTTGGCAGTGACCTTGGCATGATGTTTCTTCACTTCTCTGAGGCTAGGTCTTTGATTCTGAACATGGGGATTGGAATACCTGCCTAACCTGTGTTAGAATAGCATGTGTCAGTGAGTGGAGGTGGGAGGAGTTTGTAAACTGTGAAGTGCTGGCCACACAGGTGGGGGAAAGGTAAGCCTATCCTGTAGAGCTCTGCTGCCCTGGCAATGCCTGGGATTTGGCCTTCTGTTCTGGAGCACACTAAGGCAATCTTGGCTGGCGCATCAGACAGGACTGAGCCCCAGTGACTGAGTAAATGGAGAATAAGACAAGGAACATGAGCATCTGGCCTGTGCAGACAGACAAGCAGAATAAACCATGGCTGAGGAAGGGGCATACAGGGGCACTGAACCCCCATTGTGCTGCAGCTGCGGTTCCCAGAGATGTTGAGGGAGGGCTTGGGACAACACTTCTAGACTTTTAAGGAGCCACCAGCCAGGACTTAAGAGATCTGGGTTGAGTCCCAGCTCCTGTCTGGAGCTTGCTGTCCTCTTCATCTTGAAATAGGTACACATGCAGTCTTCCATCCTCACTGTACTGTAGATCACCTGTGGAGCTTATATGAACATACAGGCCCTACTCTGGAGATTCAGCTTCAGTTGGTCTGGAATGTGGCCTGGGCATCTGTATTGCCTGCATGCTCCCAGGGGGATTCTAATGTACACAGCTTGGGTTGAAACCTACCAGACTGGGTGGCCTCCTGCAGTCCCCATCTCAGCTCCAGAATCTAATCGCCCTGTGCAATGGAGATCATCTGCCCCTCCTTGGTAAGGATGGACCAGTTTCACTTCTAATCATTCCCAGTCTCTTGGTGGACTATTGTATTGACCACTGAACTTTAGAGTAGGGCTCGGAACACAGATTCACTAAGGAGGGACAAATAAAAGCTTTCAGGCTAGAAGGGAACTTTGGGACCATCTGGTCCTACTTCTTTACCTCATAGAGTCATTTCAGAAGTCCTCCTGGTTAGATGGCCAGAGGCTCTACTGGCATGCCTCCAGGGATGGGGGCCCCCTACCTCCTGGGGGACTCTTCTGTTAACTAGGGCTGAAATCTGCCCACATCATCCTGCAGGAGGCAGGCTGTGTACCTGAGGGCCTTGGTGGTGGCAGTCAGCAGTCATGGGCACAGCTCTGAAGTCTGCGTCCCTCCATAAGGGACAGCATCTACCCACATCAGGCTGGTTTCTGGTTGGAAAGGTTGGTTTGGACCTCCTGCCTGTGTTGTAGAATTGGGTTGAATGTCCCTGGTCCCTTGCCAGTGTCTGTTAGTTTCTGCAGCAAACCCAGATCACCCCATAGGTAGTTTTCCCTTAGGTCAAGGTTTGAGGTGGCAGATCCTGCAGACAGCAGCTTGTTCCAGGGTAACCCTTGTTCAGACGAAGAAACTGAGACCAGAGAGGGCAGGACTTGCAAGAGGTCACTGAGTAAGCTGGGGCACAGTTGAGGCCAGAAGCAACAGATTTCTACTCTGTGGGCTGAGAACTACATCAGACCCAAAACGACAAAAAGACAGACCCAGAAAAGCAGGATCTCAGCCTAGCCCTGCCATGAAACAAATATCACCTGCCTCTCTCTGGGCCTTAGTTTCCCCACCTGTAAAATGAGGAACTTGGGTCAAATCACTAGTTTTCAAACTTCTAAAAAAATTTTTTTTACTAGCAGAATTGTTTTTCATATTAGCCCAACATATAAAATAAAAGGGAGCTATCTGGTTGGAACACAGTGTGGGGAAGGGAGACACAGCCTTCCTGCTTAGTCTCCCCCTATTCTCTCTCTTTTTTTTTTTTTTTTGAGATGGAGTCTTGCTCTGTCACCCAGGCTGTAGTGCAGTCCACAATCTTGGCTCACTGTACCCTCTGCCTCCCAGGTTCAAGCAATTCTCCTATCTCAGCCTCCTGAGTAGCTGGGATTACAGACACCTGCCATCACGGCTGGCTAATTTTTTCTTTCTTTTTTTTTTTTTGTTTTTTGAGACGGAGTCTCACTCTGTCACCCAGGCTGGAGTGAAGTGGCATGATCTTGGTTCACTGCAACCTCCGCCTCCCAGGCTCAAGCGGTTCTCCTGCCTCAGCCTCTCAAGTAGCTGGGTTTATAGGCATGCACCACCACGCCCAGCTAATTTTTGTATTTTTAGTAGAGAAGGGGTTTCACCATGTTGGCCAGGCTGGTCTTGAACTCCTGACCTCAGAAGATCTGCCCACCTTGGCCTCCCAAAGTGCTGGCATTACAGGCATGAGCCACTGTGTCTGGCCCAGTCTTCCCCTATTCTCTGGACCACAGTTTGAAAATCACAGACAGGTCAACCTAGGTCCTTCCAGCTCTAGTTTTCTACTGTGTTCCTTCCTCTTGAGAAGTTACAGCTCATCATGGACCCTTAATAACAGAATTCAACAGAAGGCATCATCTGAAAACAAAGTCAATTCAGAAACTGTTGTTGCAAGAAGGCAAATAGAAAAACGGCACCATGTCCCACTGGAATCTCTTTCAGCGATGGAGAGTTTTGTTTTCCGGTAAAAAATATAGAAATAGTGGTTGTTCTTGGGGGGACTTGTGGTTTGGTTCTAAACCTCCCCACGGAGCCGAGTGGTGTCCCTGAGGGTGAGGAGGGCAGAAGTCTCTGCTCAGAGCTGCTCTGAGCCCATCCGCAAGTTTTTGATCTCCAGTTCCAACTGTTTGGCCTGGACCTCTCGCTGGGTCAACAGCTCCCGGAGCCTTCGGATCTCCTCCTGTTGCCGGTAGAACATCTGCAGCAACTGGGGAAGAAAGATTGGAAGGCAGGATCACCAGGGTGTCAGAACACCAGCTGAAAGCTAAACTGCTATCCCTCTTTGACTTGAAAGGTGGAGGTGGTTACATTAACATGGCTGAGGGCTGAGGAGGCTGTCACTGCACAGATCTTTTACAAACACCTTGTTTTCTTCACCCCGTAAATGAAATTCAAGAAGACTGGCATGTTTCAGATGTATTTTGCCTCCAGAGATCCTCCATGAAATAGAGGAAAGGATGCCTGGCTCTGAAATCTGGGGATTGGTGTTTTTGCCACCACTGAACTGTGTGACCTTGGGCAAGTTATTTACCTACTCTGAGCTTCCATTACTTTCTCTGGGAAATGGGGTCAGAAAACTGCCCTCATCATTATCATAACTGTTGCCGCTGTGCAGAATGGGTGTTAGATGTTGAGTGATGCCCTAAGGGCCTTCGTTATCCACTGGAATGTTCTGATACCCTTATAAGGGTGGCAGTGCCAGTGTCTCCACTGTACCACTGTGGAAACGGCAGCTTAGAGACATTCAGTCTCTGGGTCTGAGACCCTAAATTAGTACTCAGCAGAGCCATGATCAGAATCCATCTGTGAGATGCCAGCCTCTGTGTTCTCAGCCACTTCAGACTGACTTCCAGGGCTATTGAGAGAATTCAATCACATGCTATATCAAAGTGCCTACCCCAGGATCTCCCACACAGTAGGCACTTAACAAATGTGGACTTTGAAAGCACAGAGAATCCTATAATGTCAGAATTGGAAAAACTTTGATACCCACCAGGTCAAACCCTCTTCATTTTACAGATGGTTTCCCACCATCTTTCTTTCTTTCGTTTTTTTGAGACGGAGTCTCACTCTGTTGCCCAGGCTGGAGTGCAGTGGTGTGCTCCTGGCTCACTGCAGCCTCTGCCTCTTGGGTTCAAGCGATTCTCCTGCCTCAGCCTCCAGAGTAGCTGGGATTACAGGCACGCACCACCATACCCAGCTAACTTTTGTATTTTTAGTAGAGACAGGGTTTCACCATGTTGGCCAGGCTGGTCTCAAACTTCTGGCCTCAAGCAATCCGCCCACCTTGGCCTCCCGGTTTCAAGCCATCCTCCAGCCTCAGCCTCCCGAGTAGCTGGGACTACAGGTGCATGCCACCACGCCCGACTAATTGTTATATTTTTAGTAGAGATAGGGTTCCACTATGTTGGCCAGGCGAGATCCTCCAGCCTCAGCCTCCCAAAGTGCTGGGATTACAGGAGTAAGCCCCCGTGCCTGGCCTCCCACCATCTTTATCTATGCCCATTATTTTGGCATAAGACGGAGCTCACTGCCTGTTTATTGAATGAATTAACAAAATGAGTCAAGCAACCAGGCCAGGCCACACAGATGGTTATTCTTCTCATGCCTCATTTTCTTCCTTCTTCTCAGCCTGGATCTGCTGCCCTCCACCCCAGCTGCCCCATGTGAAAGGCCCACCCCGTTCTCCTTCACACCTCATTTTCTGTCTTTGGTGGGGGGCATTCGAAAACATCAAAGCCATTTGTCAGCCAGGATTTCTTCTCCTCCAGCCTGTGCTCTGCTGCCCATCTTGGCATCTTCTCCTCCAACAGGGAGGAAGACCTCCAGCCATCTTCTGCAGCCAGCTTTTCTGTCTGGTTCAAGAGCCGGGGTGAGGCTGGGGCCATGGAATGGAAGACAGGTCTCTCTGCAGGCAGTGGGTGGGGTCTCAGCAGCTCAGAGCCAGGCCTAAGTGACACCAGGATTGGGTCTGGAAGGGAAGCAGAGCTGTGTGAGGATGGGGTGCCCATGGGCAGATGGGCATATAGGGCACCAGTGACACAGGCAGCATGCAGAGATACTCAGAGCCATGCAGACCCATGCAACAGGTGTGGGAAACACAGCTACATGTGGACAGGCACAAAGCCACAGAGCAGGGCTAACAGATACAAATACCCACGAGCGCCACCCTCAAAGTGAAGCTTGTTTTGTAGGAACAGCACGGTGCGTGCAGTGGAGCAGCCCCCAAACACTTCAAGCTCACGTGAGACCTTGCCCTTGCTTTGTAAGGACAGTCCCACCCACACTGCACCCCGCCGTCTACCAAGTCCATTAGTTCTCTCACCACCTCCAAGAAGCAGGGGAGGCTGGCATCACGGCTACAGATGAGGAAACTGAGGCCCAGGGAGCAAAACCTACTTAAGGTTATCCAGTACTAGGACTTAGCACTGGTCCCCTGTCCCCCAAGGCAGAGGCTCTTCCAGTACACCAGGAGGCTCACTCAGCCACTGGGGTGGGGGTGAAGGAAGTTTGGGGGGTTGGAAGGGAGAGGGAGCGGCTGGGGTGGCTGCTTCCGCTGGGCTGCCCTCATGTTGGCAGGAGTGGGAGAGTGGCTCAGGACAGGCAGAGTGGGCAGAGGGACCTGGGTGGAGGTTGCTGCCTGGAGGACACTTCTTGGGTCAAGAAGAATCGAAAAAGGCCAGGCACAGTGGCTCACGCCTGTAATCCCAACACTTTGGGAGGCTGAGGCAGGTGGAGCACTCGAGGTCAAGAGTTTGAGACCAACCTGACCAACATGGCGAAACCCCATCTCTACTAAAAACACAAAAAATTAGCTGGGCGTGGTGGCACGTGCCTGTAGTCCCAGCTCCTCAGGAGGCTGAGGCATGAGAATCACTTGAATCCGGGGGTGGGGTGGAGGTTGCAGTGAGCTGAGATTGTACCACTGCACTCCAGCCTGGGCAACAAAGCGAGACTCTGTCTCCAAAAAAAAAAAAAAAAAAAAAAAGGAAAAAAAAAAAGAAAAAAGAATTAAAGAATTGCAGAGCTAGGGGTGGGGAACAGGGATGGGGAGTCTGGCTGAGGTGGTCCAGGCACCCCACATAACCCCAGAGTGTAAAGAAGCTTTCCATGGGGCAAAGTCCCTTGAGCTGGAGTTTCCTGAGCCCTCAGGTCAAGTCCCCTGACTTCCTGGATCTGTATGTGACCATGCTACCCACTGGGGACTGAAGGTCAAGGGCATGGCCTCTGAGGTTATGAGAGAATAAAAATCCAGGCCCAACCCCTCTCAGGTGCTTGGGGCCACTGGGCACTCCACGTTCCTGCCACATTTGTCTGGGCCTCTCCTCTGTCTTCCTCACCTTGATTCATCCCGCTGAGCCACTCCTGGGCCGTCAGGGAGGGCTGGGCCCCTGCTGTTGGAGGGTATATGTCCTCTTGGTAGGATTCCGACTGCAGGAGAAATCCAGACAGTGAGAAGGGTGGTAGGGTAGGCTGCTCAGATGGGAAGGGCCCTTAGAGCTGGGAGTCCAGGCTCTCCCCAACCCCTGCTGAATTGAGGAAACCGAGGCCCAGAGAACAAAGGGACTTGCCCGAGGTCACGCAGCAGCTCAAGAACAGAGGTGGGCTGAGACCCAGGATTCCTGACGCCCACTGATATCACCCTGGCTGTGAGAAAGGTCGCTCTGTGGTTGCCCCATGAATGTGGGCTCCATGCTCTGGTACTGGACAGCCCTGGATCTGTCTTCTCCAGGACAGGTTCCCCACCTCCCTCCCACGCGGTCCCCATTGTCCTTACCCGCCGGGGCACAATCATGGAGATGGGCTCGATGAGGCTTTTGGTTGTGATCAGCTTGTAGAAGCGGAAGATCTCGCAGGAGGACACGTCAAGTCCTCTCTTTGGCATGACACCTGCAGGCAGACAGTCAGGGAGGGCCAAGAGGTTCTGGCTGGGCTGGGGCCACAGTGCAAGGGCCAAAGCCAGGCTGCACACCTGGACCTGAACAGAGGCCAGCCTTCTCCCAGAAAAGAGCTCAGGGACAAATACCTACACTGGACTGGGCCCTATGTTGGGAAACGGAGTTGAATTAATCAGACTCTTCACCTTCAAAGATTGAAATTATTTTAGCTAAACTATTTTTTCTTTCTGAGACAAGATCTTACTCTGTTGCCCAGGCTGGAGTCCAGTGGCACGATCATAGCTCACTGCAGCCTCACACTCCTGGGCTCAAGCGATCCTCCTGCCTTAGCCTCCCAAGTAGCTGGGACCACAGGTATGCACCTCAATTTCTTTATTTATCTGTAGAGACAGGAGTCTCACTTTGTTGCCCAGGCTAGCCTCGAATTCCTAGGCTCAAGAGATCCTCCAGCCTCAGCCTCCCAAAGTGCTGGATTAGCTGAACTTTTATAGGCAGTTTGCTCTGCTTAAGGGTCTCCATCTCCATCCCCACAGCTCCTGTGACCCAAATGCTCTCAATCAAACTACTCCAGATTCCTTTTGAGTAGGGTTAGCATGGTGCATCTTTCTCCAGTCCTTTACTTTTCATCTAGCCATGTCTTTATGTTTAAAGTGGGTTTCTTGTAGATTACAGAAATATAGCTGGGTCTTTATCCTCAGACACACTTAGAAAGGAGCTGAGGACTGCTTCCTGGAGGCTCTTTTAGGTCAGCCTTTTCCATCTCTGCTCTTGTTGCAACTGCTTAACCTTGACCTAGAACACATCCCTCTCTCCCCTGCTGGGCTCTGCTTCCTCTTTCAGTTCCTCCAATGTTGCCTCCTCTGAGAAGCCTTCCTCGACTTCCTCCTTTGTGCTGCTGCCCACCTCAAGTACAGCCCCCATAAGTCAGAGTGTTGCTATGCTGTCTCTCCTCCCATCTGACTCATCCCTGTCTCCCCAGACCCAGCACTGAAGCCCTGA
>NW_012114944.1:3708833-3722886 GCF_000951035.1 Colobus angolensis palliatus
ACTCTGTTGCCCAGGCTGGAGTCCAGTGGCACGATCATAGCTCACTGCAGCCTCACACTCCTGGGCTCAAGCGATCCTCCTGCCTTAGCCTCCCAAGTAGCTGGGACCACAGGTATGCACCTCAATTTCTTTATTTATCTGTAGAGACAGGAGTCTCACTTTGTTGCCCAGGCTAGCCTCGAATTCCTAGGCTCAAGAGATCCTCCAGCCTCAGCCTCCCAAAGTGCTGGATTAGCTGAACTTTTATAGGCAGTTTGCTCTGCTTAAGGGTCTCCATCTCCATCCCCACAGCTCCTGTGACCCAAATGCTCTCAATCAAACTACTCCAGATTCCTTTTGAGTAGGGTTAGCATGGTGCATCTTTCTCCAGTCCTTTACTTTTCATCTAGCCATGTCTTTATGTTTAAAGTGGGTTTCTTGTAGATTACAGAAATATAGCTGGGTCTTTATCCTCAGACACACTTAGAAAGGAGCTGAGGACTGCTTCCTGGAGGCTCTTTTAGGTCAGCCCTTTCCATCTCTGCTCTTGTTGCAACTGCTTAACCTTGACCTAGAACACATCCCTCTCTCCCCTGCTGGGCTCTGCTTCCTCTTTCAGTTCCTCCAATGTTGCCTCCTCTGAGAAGCCTTCCTCGACTTCCTCCTTTGTGCTGCTGCCCACCTCAAGTACAGCCCCCATAAGTCAGAGTGTTGCTATGCTGTCTCTCCTCCCATCTGACTCATCCCTGTCTCCCCAGACCCAGCACTGAAGCCCTGACCACGATTCTCCTTCCTCGGTCTCCCGAAGTGCTGGGATTGCAGGCATGAACTTCAGTGTCCCTCACTCACCGATCCCCTTCTGTGGGTTATAGGAGCGGTACTCAGTCAGGTAGCTCAGGTGAGGCTTGTCGGCGCTCACCTCATAGTAGCGAATGTTGCCATCTCCCTGAGGAGGAGGAGGAAGGGGAGGGTGAGATTCAGAGCTGGATCTCATCAGCTCATCAGCAACCCAGCCATGCAGCAAAAACCTGGCTTTTTTTTTGATGATCAGCAAACCCATCTCACTCAAGGGAACACCAGGAAACCGGGGGCCCTGTCACCAAGGCAGGAGGGTGATGGGGGGGTCTTCATCTTATTTTATATTTTGTCTTATTTTTTTGAGACAGGGTCTCACTTTATTGCCCAGGTTGGAGAGCAGTAGTGCAATCACAGCTCACTGCAACCTCCTGGGCTCAAGCCATCTTCTCGCCTCAGCCTCCCAAGTAGCTGGGACCACAGGTGTGTGCCCACGCCTGGCTAATTTTTTATTTTTTCATTTTCGTAGAGATGGGGGTCTCACTATGCTGCCCAGGCTGGTCTTGAACTCCTGGGCTCAACTGATTCTCCCACCTTGGCCTCCCAAAGTGCTGGAATTATAGGCATGAGCCACTGTGCTGGGCCCAGGCCCTTATTTTAAAATTCAGTCCTCCCCGACCATGACCCAAAGCCCACCCTTGTTCCTCTAAGACAGAAGCTCTGGGAAGACAAGTCCAAATCCCGCTCCTATCTGAGAGCAGCAGCAAAGGTCAGAACTGGGGTGGCCTCAGAGGTCATCCAGAAGGTCTTACCGTGGGGGACATTTCTGGTGGTCATAATGACTTGGATGGAGGGGGAGAGATGCTGTTCTTGGCATTGGTGGGCAGGGGCCAGGGCTGCCAGATATGGGATAGTCCTACCCAGTGGAGACCTGTTCTGCCCCCAGTTCAGCAGGTGCCCCTGCTGAGAAACACCAATGGTCCTCCCATATCTGGGCCTGCAGTTGGGAAGGCACAAGCTCAAGGTGTCCAGCCAGAGCCCTGGCTCCAGGTGTTCTCAGGGAGCCAGGAGGGTGGGAGGGGTTCCTTCTCACAGGGGACGAGTGGCCTGCCCATCCCTGCCCCGTGCTCCCAACAGCCCCAGGCTGCTGTCTGCCCCTGTCTCAGGGGTCCAGGCAGTCATCTCCCTCCCGTGCCAAGCCGACCTTCCCCACCACGTAGAGCATGCTGGTGTCTGCGTCATAGAAGGGAAACAGCACGCCCGAGGAGCCGTCCAGGTCCTCCTCCAACAGAGGCACAGAGAGGTCATCCTGCAGGGGAAGGGGAGGCAGGGAAGGCCTGGGTCACTCCTGGGGGCCCTCAGTGGTGCTCCCAGAGATAAGAATCCCTGCCATGGTGCTCTGGGCGAGAGTGTGTGTGTCAGAGAAAAAGTGTGATTTTTTTCTATGTGTGTGCTGGGGGAAGATGTCTCTGGTTCTTGGGTTCCAATGTGTGGGCTACTCCCTAGTGGAGATGACATCTTAAAGGCACTAAAATGCTGCTGCCACCTATTTTGTGAGCTCTCTGCCCTTAACAAATCACTTTTTTTTTTTTTTTTGAGACAAGGTCTAACTCTGTCACCCAGGCTGGAGTGCAGTGGTGCGATCACAGCTCACTGCAGCCTCAAACTCTTTGGCTCAAGCAATCTGACATGCACCACTGCACCCAGCTGATTTTCTGGGGGTCTTGCTGTGTAGCTCAGGCTGGTCTCGAATTCCTGGCCTCAAGCGATCCTCCCACCATGGCCTTCCGAAGTGCAGGGATTACATGCATGTACCACCATGCCTGGCCATAACAAATCACTTTTGACACACCTGATCTCATTCCAATCTTCCCCTACCTGTTTTTTAAAATTTATTTTAATAGATGAAGAGGACTCAGAGAGAAAGTGTGATTTGTCAAGTCTTTGAAACTCCTGTCAAATGCTCCCTCAAAACACTACCGCCAGCTTGGCCCTCACCTCGCCCCACTCCACCCTCAGCTGTCCTGATGAAATCTCCCCATACCCGTTAGTACCACATTTGCTCCAGGTGCCCCCTCTGCCCAGATGGCCCTCTCCTTCTCCCTTCCTCCTAGTTGTGGTCCCAGACTCAGCTACCTTTCCTCCTCTAGCCCAGGGCATCCCCTGGATCCTGACCCATCTCCCTAGAGTGGCAAGATGCACAGGGTCTGGGTTCGCCCGGGGCTGTCGGCATCTCCCTGCTATTCATTCCCGGATCCCCGGCACCTGGCAGTCTACACTAAATGTGTGAGACATAAATGGGTGTCTGAATGAATGCATGCATGAATGAATGACGCTGGCTCTCAGCTGAGGGGTGATGGTGAGGGATGGGGTGCAGCCCTCACCTGGTCCCACAGGGCCACCTGCCGGTTGTTCCATCGGGATGTGCCCGTGGACATGAGCTTCTTCAGATTCCCCAGAAACAGCACCTTGCTGGCCCGGTGCCCTTTGTAGTTGGCCTCCTGGAGGGACATGTGCAGTTGGTATTGGAGAAACACTGGAGGGGATTCCAGGGGGCAGCTAGGGTTTCTGGCCTCCCTGCTTTGCTTATGCCGCCGCTCTACCTGGAAGGCCTCCCTTTCTCACCCCAGCTCTGCCTGGAGATTCTTCCGGGGCACCACCTGGATCCCTGTCATCCACATGGAGTCTCTCCCGGCTATCTTTGTTAAGAGTTATTCTTCTGAGCAAGAACAGAAGCAACCTTCTGCCCAGCTCCCTGTTCTTGCTGAAAAAGTATCAGGCACCCCTACAAGGGTGGGCACTGCCACCTGGCCTGTCTTATCTAATCCTCGGAGAGGAAGGACTAACAGCCCATTGTTGCAAATGAGAAAACAGAGGTCCAGAGCAGGAAGTGCTTGCCCAAGGCTGCACAGTGGCTAAACAGTGGTATGGTCGGCTCTCCTGACCCCCGGCCAGAGCTGGGGCACGCCAACAAGCTTTGGAGTCAGACAAGGTTCAGATGCCAGCTCTCCATGGGGGTGAGTCATTTCATCTCTCAAGGGCCTCAGTTTTCACACCTACAAAATGGAAAGGGCATATCCCACCTTCCAGCAATCCTGAGAGGACAGACGGGGATGCTGCCTGTGAAGGCGTGGCCCAGACGCTGACAGCATCACTGTCCTGTTCTCTGAAGCCTCCCCCTGTCCCCACTCTGCCCCTTGCTCCTCTGAGCCTGAGCCAGCCCCGGGCCCAGCACTGACCTGGAGGACGGTGCCCGCTCGGGGGTCGATAACCCGAATCTTGCGGTCTTTGCAGGTGGTGGCCAGCAGGCTGCCGTTGGTGTTGAAGGACATGGAGAGGATCACATCTTGGTGACAGCCAATTGTCCTCATGGGGCTTGTGATGACAGACTCCTTTGTATCCAGGTTCCAGATCATCACCTGCATGGCAGAGAGCCAACTCTGAGCACAGGGGCCACCCCGCCCCTGGCCCCCACAGTCACACGCTGGCCAGGATGCAGTGAAATACAGTATCCCCGGGAGGGTGGCGCAGCTGGCAGCCTGGCCAAGAAGCCTCAGTGGGAGGATGATGTGCAGGCTGAAGCTGCTTGTGGCAGGAGGGGGAATCCCAGGGCCAGGCTGTCTAGTGGTGAAAGGAAAACGCCACCTGCCTCTGAGCAACACAACATCCATGCTGGGAGGACCCCGGGGAACCAGCTAATCCAGGCGGTTTCAGTTATTAGCAACAGTTTGCGCCTCCCACACACCAACAGGGCTGTATGTTTAGCTGCACAGGCTGTGCATGCAGAGCTCCAGGGCAATCCATTCCTATAGCCTAGGATGTGATTAGTGCCCCTTGAAGTTGTGTATAGAACAACCAGCACAAAAACATGCAGCAGCTCTGCAGACACCCTGTACAAACAGATGAGAAAGCGCTTCGGATCGGAAGAGTAAGGGCCCAGGTTCCCTCAGTGCTCCCCACAACCATTTTAGTTATTTATTTTTGAGACAGGGTTGCCCAGGCTGCAGTGCAGTGGCATGATCATGGCTCACTGTAGCATCAACCTCCTGGGCTCAAGTGATCCTCCCACCTCAGCCTCCTGAATAGCTGGGACTACTGGCACATGCTACCCACGCCTGGCTAATTTTTTCTATTTTTTTGTAGAGACAGGGTCTCACTATGTTGGCTGGCTTCAAACTTTTGGGCTCAAGTGATCCTCCCACCTCAGCCTCTCAAACTGTTGGGATTACAGGTGTGAGCCACCATGTTCGGCCCCCACCTTCCTTTTATCCATCACAGAGGGTCCCGAGGTGCCTCTGTAAATCTCTGTAGTGTCAAAAGGAAAGAACTGAAAGGCCATAGCTATGGTGCCACCAATTCCATTTGTGTACAGATTGGGAAACTGAGGCCTAGAGAAGTCAAGGCACTTTCCCAGGCTATACTGCAGGTCAGAGACTGAGTCGGAAGAGAATCGAGGTCTCCTGTACTGTGGGTCCCAATCTACAGAGCCTACCACCTGCAGGCTTAGTTGTCAGTGGAGCAGGGTGAGGGGACTGATTTGCTGGGCAGTGCCATCCCATCCCCTCCAGGCAAGCTCTAATGAGTTGAACAGGGTCCCCCGAAAACTCACGTCCACCTAGAACCTCAGAATGTGACCTTATTTGGAAATGGGGTCTTCGCAGCTGAAATTAGCTAAGATGAGATCATAATGGATTAGGTGGGCCCTAGATCCAATGACAGGTGCTCTCCTCTTCCTACAAGGAAGACGGACACACAGAGAGAAGGCCGTGTGAAGACAGAAGCAGAGCCTGGAGTGACGCAGCTATCAGCCAAGGATGCCTGGAGCCACCAGAAGCTGGGAGAGGCACAGAAGCATTCTTCCCTGGGGCATCTGGAGGGAGCTGGCTCTCCCAAAACCTTGGTTTTCGATCTCTGGTCTCCAGAATTGTGACAGAATAAATTTCTGTTGTATTCTAGTTCGTGGGAATTTGTAGGGGCTGCCCCAGAAGAAGAACACCCAGACTCACCTTGTAGTCATAGCCGGCACTGAAGAGGATGTTGGCGGCTGTGGGGTGCCACTCCACCAGGCCCACTCTGCGCGCGTGGCCCACGAGCTCCTTCCTGCAGGCCGTGAGGTTCCTGGTCAGCAGCTGCTTGGGGATGCTCCAGATCTTAATCTGGCAGGGGAGACGTGGCCCAAGGGAGCATCAGCCAGGGCACCTTGGCACCATCACCAGCCTAAGCCACAGATCTGGCAGTGACCAGCAGAAGGACCAAGGGAGCTCTCTCCATAGTCACCTCCCACTCAGTGGCTATGGGCACTGAGGGGCAGTGGAGGGGCAGCTGAGGGTCCTCAGAGGGACAGGGGCTTCCCCAAGCTCCTCCAGCCCGAGCAGGGGTCAGCGCTGACCAGGGATGAGTCTAGGCCTCCAAATCTGCCCTTGAGAGATCTTTGTCACCCTGCTGGCCTGAGGTGGTGGGCAGGTGGCTGGGTTTCAGGCCTCCTAAGCTAGGATATCCCCCACAGTACAGTGTTCTACACGCTTCTTGTCCCAAAGGCCCAGGGTAGAGCCTCAAATGCCAGGATGAAGGGTTTAGGCTGCATCCTCAGGGCACTAGGGAGCCAGCGAGGTCTCTGGAGCAGGGCAGGGACAAACTACTTGCTTTGCAGGTGCACCCTGGATGGCCACTAAGAGGGAACTCTGAAGGTCAGAAGGCTGGAATGGATGGGGTCAGAGGCCTGTATTTCATGGTGAGGGCCTGAAGAGAGGCACTGGGACTTCCTTCCAGAGTAGTGTTGTCTGAAGATGGAGGGGGCTGCCATGGCGGAGAGTAAGCTCCCTGTCACGGAGGTATACAAATGGAGTACAAGGCGAGCCTGGGATGCTGCTGACTTGACCTTCCTTATTGGTCCTGCAAGGTTCTCTGGCCCCTAGTTGATTTTATGCACTGTTTCCCTTAGAGTTATACAGGTTTTTCAGGTAGACGACTTTGCTTTCAATTCAGCAAATATTTATTTCCTGGTCATCTTGGATTTAAAACCAGGAAGCCAACCCCACAAGAGTAGTGCCAGGTTCCAGATACTTCGGTTTGGTGAGGGCTCTCACTACATAGAACCCCAGGAGGAAGGCACACTGTGAACAGGTGTGTTTGGAAGATGCAGGTACCACCCGCAACACTGAAGCACAGAAGACTCCCCAGTGCTAGAGGAGCAACCGTGCCCTCCAGGCCCTGAACGCAGGGAGGAACAGGAATGAATTCACTCCATAAATTCACTGTGAGCATAGCTTCGGGGAGAAAAGCCCCTTCCTTCTTCAGTCTCCCAACAGTTATGTCCTGCCCTGGGGCATCGGGGAAGGGACAGTGGCAGGCAATGAGGCTAGCAAGAGATTTAATAAAGATCTTGATGGGAGCCTTCAAAGCAGTTCTGAAAAGGCAGGTATTACAAAAGTGGGGACAGTTTCAGATATCTGACATCCTGCCAGAGGCCCTGTACTCCCTAGGGACAGGGCCAATTCTCACAGGACCTGACTGTCCCTTTGGTAAAATCACCTCGGCAGACACTGTCCTTTACGTTCCTCAGCATCTGCTATATGGAAACCGACACAAATCCTCTTTGATTTTTCTGCTTTCCTTTCCTGATGAACTAGTCTGCTTCTTTTGATCTAACTGAAGGTTTTGCAATACATTCTATTGCCCATTTTGCCTTGGCTGCCAGGTAGCTCTTAGCTAAGCTAGGAGCTTGGCTGCTGCAACCCTTCTTAGCCATCATTTCTGGTATTTCCTCACTTTCTCCATCTGTGGCTGCTGCTCTTTAAAGATGTGTCATGGCACATTGGAAAGAGAATGGGCTCTGGAATCAGGCCTCAGTCTGAAGTCTGGCTCTGCCTCCCACAGGCTGTGAAACATTAGGCATGTTGCTGTACCTCTCTGATCCTCAGCTTCTCCATTAGAAAAATGTCCTACCTTGTGGGGTTGCTGGGGAGACTGTGAGACGATGAGTATGATGACAGCGAGGAATACGGTGGCTCACAATAAATGGTGATAACGACTTTTATCTTTATTTTAATCATCTGATCATATCTGTGATTTTTAATTTTTTAGTAGAGACAGGGTCTCACTATGTTGCCTAGGCTAGTCTCCAACTCCTGGCCTCAAGTGATTCTCCCACCTCAGCCTCCCAAAGTGCTGGGATTACAGGTGTGAGCCACTGAACCTGGCACATCTGTGGTTCTTGTCTTAAGCCATACCCACCATATTTTAGAAGTGGGTACGAAATGAACTATAAATAAGCAACACTGCACATTGTTGGGGTAGGGATGATAACCCTGGTACAGAACACAGGCTCAAAAAAGTGAGTGAGACTGAAGCTGCTGGAATGGTTTTATTGTTCACATTTATCCAAAGCCCTCACAGCCTTTTACAGCTCGCTTCCTCACTGTGGGATTAAGTGGAACATCTTTTCTGATCACCAGAAAAATGCCCCTTGTAGCCTTTTATAGCCCCCCAAAAGGATGGGCTTTCCCATCAGAATATACATTTTCACTGGGCTTTATTAGCCGGGTGGAGCTATTATGCCCATTTTATAGGCGGGGAACTAAGGCCCATAGAGAGGAGGGGTGGTGCCCCTAGCCCTACGGCACCTAGAATGTCTCCTCCTCTACCTAACTTCACACCTCCTCTACCTAACCTAACACCTCCTCTACCTAACCTCACAACTCCTCTACCTAACCTAACACCTCCCCACACAGTGACCTCAACTGTGCAATGGAGTCAGGGGCAGCAGAGCCGAGAACAGGTACCGTTCCACCCCACCCACCCCAATCCCACTCTCCAGGAAGGGGAAGCCCCTCAGGGGCTGACACTCACTGTGGCGTCTTCAGAACAGGAGGCAATCTCAAAATCATCAAAAGGGTTCCACTTGACGTCCAGAACGTTCCCTCTGTGCCCGCAGACCTTTGGGTAGTGGGGGTCCAACTTCCCTGTCTGCAAGACAGTGCCCAGGAGGGTTGGGGAGGAAGTGGATTCCACATTAGCATCTGGACAGTCACGTAGTCAGTCAGCAACCAGTCAACAGGAACATGTAAGGGACAGAGCTGGGTGTGAATCTAGGCCTTACTACTTGTTCCCTGTGTGATCCAGGGGAGTTACTTCACTTCTCTGAGCTCTGGTGTCCTCCTCAGTAAAAGCGAGCAATCACAGGTATTTCACAGGTTGGTGTGAGGATCATGGGAGGGAGGTCTGGCACGGAGGTCTGGCACTGTGGCTAGCACATGGCAGATGTTCAATAAAAGGGCATTTCCCCACATACACTGCTGGCGGGCATGTAAAATGGTGCAGCTCTTTTGGAAAATAGTCTGGCAGTTCCTCAAAAGGTTAAACGGTTCCCACATGACCCAGCAATTCCACTCCTAGGTCTATCCCCATGGAAAATGAAAAGATAAGTCTATAAGAAACTGGTTCACCTAATCCCAGCACTTTGGGAGGCCAAGGTGGGTGGATCACCTGTGGTCAGGAGTTTGAGACCAGTCTGGCCAACATGGTGAAACCCTGTCTCTACCAAAAATATAAAAATTAGCCAGGCATGGTGGCGTGCACCTGTAATCCCAGCTACTCGGGAGGCTGAGGCAGAAGAATCACTTGAACCTGGGAGGCGGAGGTTGCAGTGAGCTGTGATCGTGCCACTGCACTCCAGCCTGGGCAACAGAGTGAGACTCCGTCTCAAAAATAAATACGTAAATAAAGAGCCAGGCAAGGTGTTGCATGCCTGTAGTCCCAGCTACTTGGAGGGCTGAGGTGGGAGGATTGCTTGAGCCTGGGAGGTCGAGGCTGCAGTGAGCTGTGATTGTGCCCCTGCACTCCAGCCTGGGCAGCAGAAGGGGAGCCTGTCTTAAACAAAATACAAAAAAACAAAAATGGTGAATTTTCTGGCATGTGAATTCTATCTCAATTACATAGAAGGGTCTTTTCCCTCATTTTCCCCTTTCCTAATGAGAATTCCTATATAGATGCTGGGAGGGACATAGAGGTCCCCCAGCCCATGCCACACAGCCCTGAAGCTATTTCCAACTCCACCAACAGACTTGGATTTCTTGAGGTCATAGAGAAACCACACCAGTTCACTCACAGAACCCTGGACTGGCAGCGACCAATCCATTCATTTCGCATATCACACTGCATGGCCCTGGCAGAGGAGGGACCAGGACCCAGGCCCTCGGCTTCCCAATGCAGCCCACATCCACCATCTAGTCCCAGGTTCTTAAGCCACCCACCAGAATGCTCCCCCAACCATTTTTATATCTAAGTGAAAGAGACAGCTGAGAAGAAAACTGGCCAACATCCATCCATCCCACAAATATTCCCGAGGTGCCCAGGGGACAGGTACTGTTGGAGGCGCTGATCGCAAGGTGAACACACAACACAGTCCTTGACTTTGCAGAATCAATAGTCTCAGGATTTTTTCTAGAGGGACTTTCAAGAACAAGGTGGACTCAGGGAACACCCAACCTTCTCTTCCTCCATCACCTCCCCATTGGTGTAGAGAACACTGTACTTTTTTTTTTTTTAAAGAGACAGGGTCTCGCTCTGTTGCCCAGGCTGAGTGCAATGGTGCAATCATGATTCACTGTAGCCCGGAACTCGGGGTAAAACAATCTTCCCGCCTCACCCTCCCAAGTTCCAAGCTAGAACTACAGGCGTGCCACAAAGCTCAGCTAATTTTTAAAATTATTTGTAGAGATGGGGTCTTGCTATGTTGCCCAGGCTGGTCTCAAACTCCTGGGCTCAAACAATCTTCCCACCTTGCCCTCCTAAAGTGTGGGATTACAGGTATGGGCCACCATGCCTGGCCTATACATACATTTTAGTAGCTCTGCAAACAGAGGAGGTGGTCCTGTGCCTCCCTCTGGAAATACTCTGGCTAATCCAGCTCTCTCCCCTCAGGAAAAAGTGATCAGACACCTCCCCCTAGACTGGATCTCCTACTGGAGGGGACAGTGCTATAAAGGACATTATTTAACAAATCTGAACAAGAACAGCAGATTAAAGTATTATCACAACATTAAACTTACAGAAGTTGATAATGTACTAGGGTAATGTAAGAGAATATTTGTATTTTTAGGAAACACAGAAGTATTTAGGGATAAAGGGCTAAGATGGATGTAACTTACCCTCAAATGGTTCTGAAAACAAAAAATTGTACACACACCTACACATTCACAGGGAGAAAGAGAACCAAAAAAAGGGAAAGAATGTGGACTTGTGTCCTTCGTTTGTGATGTACATGGAGGGAGGTGAAAATTTTCTTTCTTTCAAGCGGTCTCTGCCTCCTCCACAGCAGGACAGAGGAGAGAGGTACATGCTTCCTGCCCTGCCCTGGCAGGGCGGTACCTGGAGCTAGGGTCTTGGAAGGACACTGCACCTACAGGCTCTGGCCCAGGTCTCCATGGGACCAACGCTTAAGCCACTAACCATTCTTTTTTTTTCTTTTTTTGATATGGAGTCTCATCTTGTTGCTCAGGCTGGGGTGTAGTGGTGCGATCTCAGCTCACTGCAACCTCCACCTCTCAGGTTCAAGCAATTCTCCCTGCCTCAGCCTCCGGAGTAGCCGGGATTACAGGTGCGCACCACCACACCCGGCTAATTTTTGTATTTTTTAGTAGAGACGGGGTTTCTCCATGTTGGCCAGGCTGGTCTTGAATTCCTGACACCAGGTGATCTACCCACCTTGGCCTCCCAAAGTGCTGGGATTACAGGCTTGAGCCACTGCGCCCAGCTGCCAGTGACCTCTTGCTTAGCCTCCAGGACATCCTGTACACTGTCCTCAAGGTGAGTTTTCGAAAATTAAAACCTGAGTGTGTTGTGCACCTGCTCAAAATTTGCAAGCCTCTTTTTCCTCATCTGTAAAATGTGAATGAATAATAATCTCTTCCTTGCAGAATTGTTGGGAGTTAAATGAGATACTATGCATGAAGAGCCCAACAGTCAGGTGTTACTATAAATGCTCAGCAACAGAAGCTATTATTATATGTATACGTACGTATATTTGTATGTCAAAACTGAAAAAAAAACTAAAAGGAATGAGCCAAAATGTTAATCATGGTTATATCTAGACGGTGGAATAAATGGCTGGCTTTAATATCGTTGTCTTTTTTTTAGCTATGCAAATTTTGCAATTTAAAAAGGTGTTTAAAAACAAAAATACAGATTTTCTGAAAAAAATTAGTCCATCCAGGATTAGCCAAAAACTTCTGTTATAAAACTGTAGTTCCTGAAGGGCTCTAGAGACCAGGAATGGAACCCACAGCTGCACTGTCTTATCCTGCACATGTGGCAGGCATCGCGAATGGATCCCAGCACCCTCTCTTGGACCTCAGACTTGGGGAAACCCAGCATGGAGTAGGGACTCGCCCAGGGTCACTGCGAAGGTGAGGGGCAGAGCTGGGCTTGAGGCCAGGACTTTGGCCCCCCAAGTGTGAGCCTGGTGCTGTACTTCCTATGCTCTGGGGGAGCACCAGTGCTCTGTGAGTCCGTGCCCTGGTCTCCTTTCTGCACACAGCCTTTCCTTTCTCTTGGATCGTTTCCAGGGTCGAAGGCCAAGAGCAGTACTGTGTCTTTGACTGTGGGGCACTGATTGCTCTCAGGGCCTTTATCTCTAGACTCTGGCCCATGGCCATGCCCCAATTTCTGCAGTGTGGTTTCTCAAGAAGAGCCAGAAGAGCTGATTGTCAGGCTGCCCTCGGGCTGACGGGAGGCAAACTGCCCAGGAGCCTCATTCAGACCCACACCTCCCGCCTCCCACAGACTCTGGGAAGGTGCCTTAGGGTTAGGCGTGGCTCAGAGGGCCTAGCCCTAGACAGCTTCTCTTCCTTCTCAGCCTTCTCTTCCTTCTCAGCTGATGAGGGAAGGTGGTGGATCACACCCCAGCCCACCCCACCCTTCCTCTCTGCCCCACCTCTCCTGCCCTGCCTTGGGTTGGCAGATTGCTCTGCTTCTAAAAGGGTTTTACGTTGAGGACCACAGGCAGGAGCAGACATTAGCCAGCCTGGTGGGCTATTGACTGAGCTGCTAAAAGCCTGTCAGGGGCATTTATCATCAGGAGGCCATTTCCACCTTCTGCCCATTAGACCAGCACTCAGCCAGAAACAGGCTTCTGATGGATGGGGTGTATATGGATGGGGTGTACAAGCTCTAAATCAGGGGAGACACACCTGCTCCCCTCACAGACCCCACAGAACCCTAGCTTGGCCTGCTCTGCCTGGAGAGGCACCATCTCCAAGTCTCCAAGGGGTTGCCCTGGGGCAGACGGGGAAGACAGGACAGAAGGACCCAGGAGAAGCCAGGCAGGTGGGGGACCGGATTGGGGACGCTCTAGGGCAGACCTCCGTTGCCAGAAAGGCAGAGCTTGTGAGGCCACTGTCACAACCCTCAGCACTCAAGGGAGCAGCTGTTTCTACAACAGCATCATAGTCACAACCTCAAATGAGCATCCCAACAGCTCAGGGTGGAGACTGGGAGACAGGGGTGGCAGGATGGGCAGAGGGAGGACACACAGCGTTGCAGAGGTGAAGCGGGCAGGCAGACGCTGGCTTCCAGGGGTGGAATCCCTGCCACATCCCTTACCGCGGTGTGGCCTTGGGCAAGTGACCTCAGTTCTCTATGCCTCAGTTTCCTTGTCTACAAAATGACAACAGTAGTAGCACCTCATTCACAGTAAAGTACTGAAGACAGGGCCCGGTACTTGCTAAGCATACGTGCTCAGTACATTAGCCAGGAGAAGCTCGTCACAGTTCATTACCATTACCCAGTTTCATTGTTGCTCGGTATGTTTCAGGGGCCACGGGATATACTCTCTGGGGGGGCAAACTGTTCTGCTGGGGGACTCCCATCCTTTCCTACACAGCAGCGTCTCCAGGCACGCCCTCCGTGCATGAACTGGTGGCTTGATTGTTTTCCTACTGGTGAACGCAGGCAGCTGGATCAGACATGTTTCCATGTCTATAAGAAATAGGTTTTTAAATGCTTTTTGACTGGGCACAGTGGCTCATGTCTGTAATCAGCACTTTGGGAGTCCAAGGCAGATTGCTTGAGGCCAGGAGTTCAAGAGCAGCCTGGGCAACAGGCCCCATCTCTACAAAAATTACAAAACTTAGTCCAGCGTAGGGATGTACACCTGTGGTCCCAACTACTCGGGACACTGAGGCAGAAGGATCACTTGAGCCTGGGAGTTCCAGCCTACAGTGAGCCATGATCATGCCACTGCACTCCAGCCTGGGCAACAGAGTGAGATCCTGTCTCAAAG
>NW_012114944.1:3730961-3732379 GCF_000951035.1 Colobus angolensis palliatus
GTTAGCCAGGATGGTCTCGATCTCCTGACCTCGTGATCCGCCCGTCTCGGCCTCCCAAAGTGCTGGGATTACAGGCTTGAGCCACGGCGCCCGGCTTCTTTTTCTTAAATAGAGATGGGGTTTGACTATGTTGTCCAGGCTAGTCTCACATTCCTGATCTTAAGTGATCTTCCCGTCTTGGCCTCCCAAAGTGCCAGGATTACAGGTGTAATCCACTGTGCTGGCTAAGGCTGGCCTTGAAGAGCATGGCAGTAAAATGCCTCTCCCAGGCACCTGAAGGCCACGGTGTCCATTACGGCCTCAGGCCCACGTCCCCTCTGGCCTGTCTACTCCCAGCAGGGTTCCAGGGCTGACCCTCAGGGACTCTGCCTGCTCTTGCTTTCATTCCTCCCCACCCTCCACACCTCACAGCAAAGTCCACCTTCTTCACCCCCTCCCTGGAGTGACTCTGCGGCAGGCTGGGCCCCAGGTTCAGGAGCACAGTCCTGGCCTCTCCCCAGCCTTCCCCTGCTACCTTTGTTTCCCTGGGTACAGTCCCTGGTTGCCAAGGCTGCAGGTTGTGAAACTCACCTCCAGCCTCCCTCTAACCAGTTCACCCTGGGTCACAACAGACAAGAGGGAGGGACCCTGCCTGCAGTGTCACTCCCTCTGGGACATCTGAAACTGCCTGGGGCAGCCCAGCCCCTCTGAGAAGGACTTCCTGGACTCTGTGGCAAGGCCAGACATCTCCCAATCTCAGTGCAATATATGTACTTCATTAAATCATTAGCTAGCTTGTCCCTTCCTTGTTCTCACATCACTCGCCTACTGATACCTCTCTGTGCCTGGCACGGAATATAATCCTGGTAATGAGTAGAAGCTGATGCAAATCAGCACTAAACCTCAGGAGCCGCAGGTCAGTGAAGTGAGAACAAGGCCGCAAGGCCACACCCAGGTCTCGGCTCCCATTCGGGTCCTGGACACACTGCACAGGGTCCTCTGGGAAGTCATCTTCCTGAGCCTCAGCGACCTCATCTGTGCAATGGTGCAAGATCCCCTACAAATGGGGCTAATGTTCATAAGGCATCAGCATAATCACTCCAAGCCTGGTTACAACACAATAAAGAGCCTCTAAGGACTGTCTGTGCAGGTAAGTGCTCTGCGATGGCACCTGCACAGTAGTACTGGATGTGGTTTCTTAATAAGAAACATATTGGCCAGGGGTGGTGGCTTATGCTTGTAATCCCAGCACTTTGGGAGGCTGAGGCAGGAGGATCCCTTGAGCCCAAGAGTTTGAGACCAGCCTGGACAACATAGTGAGACCCCATCTCTACTTATAATAAGAAAAAATAGGGCCGGGCGCGGTGGCTCAAGCCTGTAATCCCAGCACTTTGGGAGGCCGAGACGGGCGGATCACGAGGTCAGGAGATCGAGACCAT
>NW_012114944.1:3733124-3778145 GCF_000951035.1 Colobus angolensis palliatus
GTCTCGATCTCCTGACCTCGTGATCCGCCCGTCTTGGCCTCCCAAAGTGCTGGGATTACAGGCTTGAGCCAACGCGCCCGGCCTATTTTTATCTACTTTTGTGCTTGAGATTTTTCCATAATTATGAACATGAGCTAGATTAGAGCCTTGCTATTGAAAATGCATTGGCAAACAAGTAGCATTGGTATCACCTAGGAGGAGGGAAGTCAGATTTAGCAAGTAAAATACAGAATGCCCAGTAAAGTTCAAATTGCAGATAAACAACTAATTTTTCAGTGTAAGTAGGTCCCATGCAATATTTTACTTACACCAAAAATTTGTGAAAATAGATTGACAGTTTCTTATATGGCTAAACATGCAACTCCCTAATGACTCAGCAACTGCACTCCTGGCCCTTTATGCCAGAGAAATGGAGACTTACTTAAATTCACCCAGAAATATGTACACAAATGTTTCTAACAGCTTAATTTGTAATAGCCCCAAACTCGAAACAACCCACTGGCTTTCAGTGAGTGAATGGTTATATAAACTGTAGTGCATCCATACCACAGAATACTATTCAGCAATAAGAAAGAACACAGAGGCGGGAGTGGTGGCTCATGCCTGTAATCCTGGCACTTTGGGAGGCTGAAGTGAAAGGATCACTTGAGCTCAGGAGTTTGAGACCAGACTGGGCAACATCATGAGACCTCGTCTCTATTGGAAAAAAAAAAAAGAGGCCAGGCAAGGTGGTTCATGCCTGTAATCCCAGCTCTTTGGAAGGCTGAGGCAGGCAGATTAACTGAGGTCAAGAGCTCCAGACCAGCCTTGCCAACATGGCAAAACCCTATTTCTACTAAAAGTATAAAAAATTAGCCAGGTGTGGTGGTGTGTGCCTGTAGTCCTAGTTACTTGGGAGGCTGAGGCAGGAGAATTTCTTGAACCCAGGAGGCGGAGGTTTCAGTGAGCCGAGATCATGCCATTGCACTCCAGCCCGGGTGACAGAACGAGACTCTGTCTCAAAAAAATAAATAAAGTAAATAAATAAATACATATAAATTTAAAAAAGAAAGAAGGAACATACAATTGAGGCCAGGCACAGTGACTCACACCTGTAATTCCTGAAGTCTGGGAGGTTGGAGTGGGTGGATCACTTGAGCTCAGGGGTTCAAGACCAACCTGGGCAACATAGCAAAACCTCACCTCTACATAAAAAATATACAAAAATTAGCTGGGTGTGATGGCATGCACCTGTAGTTCCAGCTATTTAGGAAGACTGACGTAGGAGGATTGCTTGAGCCCAGGAAGTGGAGGCTTCAGGGCAGCAGTGAGATATGATCATGTCACCGCACTCCAGCCTGGGTGAAAGAGCCAGACCTTGTCTCAAAAAAAAAAAAAAGAAACAAACAAACAAAAAACCCAAAAAACATGATCAATACTCAATATATGCAGCAACCCAACTGAATTGTGAGAGAATTACACTGAGTGAAAAAAGCCAAGCTGAAAAGGTTACATATCTTATGATTCCATTTATGTAACATTCCTAAAATGGGAAAAGTATAGAAATGGAGAGCGGGTTAATTGCCATCTGGGGTTAAGGAGGGAATGGTGGTGGAGGGAACAGATCTTTGTGATGATGGAATGTTCTGTATCTTGACGGTATTGATGCCAATATCACAGCAGTGATACTGTACTGTGTACTGTAGTCTTATAAGATGTTACCACTGGAAGAAATAGGGTAAAGGATACACAGAATTGCACTGTACTATTTCTTGTAACTGCTTGTGAATCTACTATGATGTCAAAATAAAACTTTTAATTAAAAAGAAAAAATCAAAAATAATTATTTATTGTTTATCTGAAAGTCAAATTAAACTGGCCATCCTGTATTTTATTGGGCATCTCTGGGAGCTTGTTGGAGATGCAGATTCCTTGGCCCCACTTCAGACTCACTGCATCAGAATCTGTGTTGTAACACTAAAGTGTGAGAAGTTCTGATCAGTGGCTCCTGGGTGTGTCAGTCCATTTTGCATTGCTATATAGAAATATGTGAGACTGAGTATTTATGAAGAAAAGAGGTTTGTTTGGCTCACAGTTCTGCAGGCGGCAAAAGAAGCCTGGCACCAGCATCTGCTTCTGGTGAGGACTGCAGGGAGCTTCCAATCATGCTGACGATGAGGGGGGGATCAGGTGTGCCGCATGGCAAGAGAGGGAGAAAGCAGGCGGCGGGGAGGTGTCCCAGACTCTTTTCAACAATCAGATCTTGGGTGAACTCATTATCACAAGGAGGGCGCCAAGCCATTCATGAGCCGCCCCCATGACCCAGACACATCCCATCAGGCCCTACCACCAACACTGGGGATCACATTTCCACATGAGAATTGGAGGGACAAACATCCAAACTGTATCATAGCTCCTGCTGGGTCTGGATTCCTACGAGTCTGTGATGACAGCGATTAACAGGTGTCTTTGAGCTATTTATGATATTTCAAAAAGCCCAAAGAGAATCACACATTTTACCTAGGATCAGGCTGTGCAGGACAAGTGAGTTTCTTTTTTTTTTTTTGAGACAGAGTCTTGCACATTGTCTGGGCTGGATGGAGTGCAGTGGCGCAATCTCGACTCACTGCAACCTCCACCTCCTGGGTTCAAGCAATTCTTTTGCCTCTGCCTCCCAAATAGTTGGGATTACAGGAGGCTGCCACCACGCCCAACTAATTTTTTGTATTTTTAGTAGAGACAGGGTTTCACCATATTGGCCAGGGTGGTCTCGAACTCCTGACCTCATGATCTGCCTGCCTCAGCCTCCCAAAGTGCTGAGATTACAGAGTTGAGCCACTGCGCCCGGCCGACAAGCGAGTTTCAACCCTCCAGTGGCTTCCCACTGGACACAGGATACAGTCCAGACTCTTGCCTGGGCTTACGACACCTTCACAGTCCAGGCCCTACTCTCCAGTCTGACCTCACCTCCTCCCACCACTCTTGCCGACGTGCTGACAATGCACAGACACACCAAACCCATTCCCACTCAGGGCCTTTGCATGCTCTATTTGTTCTGCCAGCATACTCTCCCTCTAGAGCCTCAAGTGGCTCTCTGCTCAAAGGTCACCTTCCCAGGAATGTCTTCCTGGACGATCCTGCCTAAACTAGGTCCCCTCTCCCCACCCACGTCACACTCTATCACGTTTTCTTTATATCAGTTGTTAGTGCCCATTTACACTGAGCAGTTCATGCAAGTTAGAAACAGTGACAGTTCTGAGAGTTTGACTAATAAAAGTCAGGAAAACCAACTAATTATTGAATTAATTAAGAATGCAGTTTGTTTGGTGGACATAATCTTTTACAAGCATGCAGAGCTTGGAAGAAACAAGTAGCAACATGGGCCATCTATAGGGGTCCTTCCCATTTTTACCCTTTTATGTCTTTCTACAAATCCCATTTTGCACTTGTCCCTCCCCAGCTTGAAATATTCTCTCTCTCTTTAGGATACAGGTCACATGCCTCACCCCAACATTCAAGTCTCTGCTCAGCTGGCCCCCGTCCACTTCCTCAGGGTACTCCCCTTCTTCTCCTTCACAGATTGTTTATTTGTTCTGGCCGGACAGCTGTTCTCTGCATTGCTTCCTGAGCATTCTACATACAGTTGCACCTCCATGCCTTTGCTTGTGCCCTTCCCTTGGCCATTTATGCCCTCCCTGTTTATCTGGATGAACAACCATTAGATAATTTGTCGAGTCAATGAAAATTTATGAGCAACAATTATGCACCCAACTACATTAGGAGGTACTAGCAGAAAAACACAAATGACTCTAATTCAAAGTAGTCAGGGCATGGGTCTAAGGAAAAAAATAGGCTTGGAATATGTCCTAATAAAAGAGAATGCTGTGGGAATTTGAGGGAGGAAGTAAAAGTGTCTATCCATGAATATAGTAAATATTTCCATTTATTGAGGTCATCTTTATTAGTCTTTTAACAATGTTCTATCATTTTCCTTCTAGGTGTTGCTTGTTTATTCCTAGGTATCCAATCTTCTTTTATTCTATTGCAAATGTTTAATTATATCATCTAAATATTCCCAGTATGTACAAATGCAATTCATTTTTGTGTTCTGATTCTTGTATGCACTACCTTCTAAATACTCTTATTTTTCTAATAATTTGACTACATGTTCTTCTGAGTTCTATGTAGACAATTATATATGTAAATAATAGCAGTTTTATTTCTTCCTTTTCCATCCTAAAACTTTCAACTTGTTTTTCTTTTGCCATCTTTTTTTTCTTTTTTTTTTTTTTGTTGAGACGGAATTTTGCTGTCGCCCAGGCTGGAGTGCAATGGCGCGATCTCGGGTCACTGCAACCTCCGCCTCCTGGGTTCAAGGAATTCTCCTGCCTCTGGGATTACAGGCATGCACCACCACGCCCGGCTAATTTTTTTTATTTTTAGTAGAGACGGGGTTTCACCATGCTGGCCAGGCTGGTCTCAAACTCCTGACCTCAGGTGATCCATCCGCCTCGGCCACCCAAAGTGCTGAGATTACATGCATGAGCCGCCGCACCCGGCCTCTTTTGTTGTTTTTCTTGTCTTTTTTTTTTGAGACGGAGTCTCGCTCTGTCCTCCAGGCTGGAGTGCAGTGGCGTGATCTCGGCTCACTGCAAGCTCCGCCTCCCGGGTTCATGCCATTCTCCTGCCTCAGCCTCCTGAGTAGCTGGGACTACAGGCGCCGCCACCTCGCCCGGCTAATTTTTTGTATTTTTAGTAGAGATGGGGTTTCACCATGGTCTCCATCTCCTGATCTTGTGATCCGCCCGCCTCGGCCTCCCAAAGTGCTGGGATTACAGGCGTGAGCCACCGCGCCCGGCCCTTTTGTCTTTTCTTTAAGGGAAATTTTTATTGCTCAGTGTTTGGTAGTTAGAGGACTATTCAGGCTTTGTGTTTCTACTTGAATCAGTATTGACAAGTTACATTTTCCTAGTCTTACTGTGCAGGACATGACCTTTTATCTTATTCCTGATTTTATTTTATTTTGTTTATTTATGTTGAGACAGGGTCTCGCTTTGTCACCTAGGCTGGAGTGCAGTGGCACGTTCATGGCTCAATGAAGCCTGGAACTCCTGGGTTCAAGGGAGCCTCCTGCCTCAGCCTGCTGAGTAGCTGGGACTACAGGCATGGGCCACTATGCCTCGTTAATTTTTGCATTTTTTGTAGCGATGGGGTTTCACTATGTTGCTGGTCTCAAACTCCTGGGCTCAAGAGATCCGCCCACCTTGGCCTCTCAAAGTGCTGGGCCCATAGGTGTTGGCCACCCTGCCTGGTCTGCAGATGCTTCTAACATTTCCCCTTTATGAATGATGTTTGCACTATTTAACAAATAAGTCAAGTTAATAGTATGAATAATGTGACAAACTGACATCATGTGTCCCATGACGTAATGATCTAAAAATGATATAGCACCACTCATGCAATATTCTTGCCAAAAATACATAAATGATTCTAATCACGAGGAAACAATTTGGTAAGTCCAAATTTAGAAACATTCTACTGAACAACTGACCTTTACTCCTGAAAAATGTTAATATCATGAAATAAGGAAGGCTAAGAGATGACAATTAATGCGTGGTCCTGAATTGGATTCTAGATCAGAAAAAAAAAGCTACGATAAAGGTCATTACTGGGACAACTGATACAATTTGAATTTGGGTTGTATATTATAATTAGCATTGTATCAATGTTAAATTTCTAGAATGTGGTTATGTAAGAGAATATTCTCGTTCTTAGAAGATACAGACCGAAGTACAGTATTTGGGGGTAAAGGGTCATCTCTATACATCTCTTTTTTTGTTTTTTTGAGACAGAGTTTTGCTCTGTCACCCAGACTGGAGTGCAACGGCGCGATCTTAACTCACTGCAACCTCCACCTCCCGGGTTCAAGCGATTATCCTGCCTCACCCTCCTAAATAGCTGGGATTACAGGCACCCACTACCACACCTGGCTAATTTTTTGTATTTTTAGTAGAGACGGGTTTTCACCATGTTGGCCAGGCTGATGTCGAACTCCTGACTTCAAGTGGTCTGCCTGTCTCAGCCTCCCAAAGTGATGGGATTACAGGCGTGAGCCAGCGCACGTCTGGCTGATAACTTTTTTTTTTTTTTTTTAAGAGATGAGGTCTTACTCTGTCACCCAGGCTGGGGTGCAGTGGTGCTTTCATAGCTACTGCAACCTTAAATTCCTGGGCTCAAGCAATTATCCTGCTTTAGCCTCTCGAGTAGCTGGGACTACAGGTGTGTACTACTGTGCCCAGCTAACTAAAAAACAATTTTTTAAGAGATGGGGTCTTGCTATGCTGCGCAGGTTATATGTCTATAACTTCTCTGTTTCTAAACATACATACATACACACACACACACACACCCCGAGAGGCAAAACGTTAAAACCAGTAAACCAGGTGAAGCTTAATCAGGAATTAGTTCAATTTTATTTGCAAATCTTCTGTAGGCTTGAAATTGTTTCAAGATAAAAAGGTTTTAAAATGCTGTTTGCTATAAGTTAGTGAAATTCTCTCTTCTCCCTCATTTGCTACTTTTCTTTTTGTTGCTGCTGAGTTTTTCTCATGCCTGGGTATTGGGCTTTATCAACACTTTTTCTCCATTTATGGACATGATCATATGGTTTTTCCTCTTTCACTTGCTAATATGATGATTTACCTTTATAGGTTTACTAATATTAAACCACTTTTAGTTTCTGGAGTAAATCCAACTTGGTCCAAATGTATCTTTTGTTATTTACTGTAATTTGCTAGTAATTTGGCATCCATCTTCATGAGTGAGATTGATCAATATTTTTTTCTTTCTTATTCTGTCCTCCTTGTCTAGTTTTGGTATCAAGGTTGCAGTGGCCTCACAGAATGAGGAAAGAAGTTGTTCATCTTTTCTATTCATGGAAATGTTTGTAAAAGATTAGAATCTGTTCCTTGAAAGTTTTGTAGGATTTGTCTGTAAAACCATCTAGGCCTAGAGTCTTTCTTATGTGTTTTGTGTGTGTGTATATATATATGTGTGTTTGTGTGTATATATATGTAAAACATAAGAAACATGCAAAAATGTAAAGAATGAAAATTATCAGCTTAACAAATTACTGGAAAATAAATTACCCATAATTGCTACCCTCCCAGGCCAAGACATGAACCATTACTAGCACATAGGAGGTCTCCCATGAGATGCTTTCCAATCATAACCCACTCCATCCCCCAGGGGTAACTGCTATTCTGTTTTTCACGGTAGTCTCTTCTTTGTTTTTCTTTAAAATTTTACTATGTAATTATGCAACTGTTAAAATATGGTTTAGGGCAAGCAGTTTTTAATTTAAGGTTAATTAAATGATATAGTTTAAAATTTGTTTGGCTGATTTCACTCAACCTTATCTTTCCGACTCAACCATGTTGTTGTATATAACTACACTTTACTCCTTTTCATGGTTTCGTATATTCACTAGTATGGATAGGCCATAATTTATTTATGAAATTCTTGGACATACAGGTTTTCCCAGTTTTGCAATAATACGAACAATGCTACTCTGCACATTCTCGTGCTTCTGTTCTGGTGCACAGAAGCTCCAGTGGTGCACACTGCGTAGTATAAACCTATGGGTGGTATTTCTGGGTCACAGATATATGCATTTTCTTCTTCTTTCCAAAACAGGTGTGCCAGTTTACACTCCCATCAGAAGTGTCTGATAGCTTACACAACTCTGTATACTTGCTGTCATTTACTAGTGTTAGACATTTTTGACAATCTGATGTGTAGTGGTATTGCACTAGTTTACTAATGAGGTTGAGTAGTTTTTCAAATGCTTATTAGCCATTTGGATTTCCTTTGCTATGAAGTGCTGGTTCAGTGTTTTGTGGATTTTTGGCTATATTTTATACATTCAAGAAATGAGTCTTTTGTCATGTTTATTATATACTTTTCCACTCTATAGCTTGCCTTTCCTTTTGCTATTTTCTTTAAGGGAAATTGTTATTGCTCAATTTTTTTTTGTTTGTTTGTTTTTGTTTTTGAGATGGAGTCTGGCTCTGTTGCCCAGGCTGGAGTGCAGTGCAGTGGCATGATCTCAGCTCTCTGCAACCTCTGCCTCCTGGGTTTAAGCGGCTCTCTGGCCTCAGCCTCCTGAGTAGTTAGGATTACAGGCGCCCGCCACTGTGCCTGGCTAATTTTTGTATTTTTAGTAGAGACGGGGTTTCACCATGTTGGCTAGGCTGGTCTCGAACTCCTGACCTCATGATCTGCCAGCCTCGGCCTCCCAATGTGCTGGGACTAAAGGCATGAGCTACCGCGCCTGGCCTATTGCTCAATTTTTAAAGTACTTAAAGGACCATTCCTTTAAAGGACTATTCAGGCTTTCTATTTCTACGTGAATCAGTATTGACAAATTGTATTTTTTAAGGAGATTGCCCATATTGTTAATGTTCTCAAATTTATTGGCATACAGTTGCTTGTATTCGTGTCTTATTAGATTTCAAAGTTCTGCTGTGATATTGTTTTTCTCATTCCTGATGCTTTTTGTACCCGTTCTCTTTTATTGTTGGCCAGTCTCTGCAGGGGCTTGTCTATCAACAAACTTTTGGCCCTTTTGATCTTCTGTAATGTATCCTTATATTCTCTTCCATGATTTCTGCTTTTTATTATCTCCTTCCTCAAACTTTCTTTGGGTTTATTCTGCTGCTCTTTGACTTTTTTTTTTTTTTTTTTGGGACAGGGTCTCACTCTGTTGCTCAGGCTGCAGTAGTGTTGTAATCATGGCTCACAACCTCCCTGGGCTCAGGTGATCTCACCTCAGCCTCCTGAGTAGCTGGGACCACAGGCAAATGCCCCCATGCCCAGCCAATTTTTGTATTTTTTGTACAGATGGGGTTTCACCATGTTGCCCAGGCTGGTCTCAAACACTTGGGCTCAAGTAATCCCCTGGCCTTGCCCTTCCAAAGTGCTGGGATTACAGGTGTGAGCCACCGTACCCGGCTCCAACTTCTTAGATGGAATGTTTAGTCATACTTTTTAGGCTTTCTTCTTTTCTAATATAAGCATTTGTGCTACAGATTTCTCTTGAAGCCCTGCTTTCCCTACATCTCGTAAGTGTTGTGATATATTTCATTGTATCAGTTCCAAGGATTTTTAAATTTTCATTTGGATTTTGTTTTTGGCCTATAAATTATTTAGAAATATGTTTTTAAGTTTCCAAATGAATGGGAATGTAAGATTTACCTTTTGTTATTGATTTCTAACTCAATTGCATTGTGTTCAGGAAACCTGGTCTATGAGATTCTAATCCTGTATAATCTTTTAACTTCTGAAGTCCTCTGGGGGTCTAAGTCTGCTATTTGTTGTTTCAACTGACTCTCACTCATGGTGGTGTACATGTTTTGTGATCTTTGTGAATTCACATGTCCCTGTGTTTAATCTGTGGGGATCATGTCCACGTTGTGGATCCTTTCCTCTGGAGAGGTTTCATGTCGGTTTCTGCTGTGAGCCAGTGGCACTACTAAGCTGGGATCCCTCTAGCCCCTTCAGGTATTCTGCCTTAAAGTAGAGACTTAGGGTTGGCATCCTGAATGGACTTGCTATTAGGTTGACCTATGTGAAACTGTTGCTTTTTGGGGTCAAAACCAGTTGAATATCCACAACTTTATATCGTCCAACCTATACTAGCAACTCTTGCCCTCAGGACAAGCCTGTTCTTCCTGCTTGCTTACTGTTTGCCTCTCCTAGCTAGTTTTGACTCAATGTTTATTTCCCTTTCTTTGGTGGGGAAGGTGGCTTTGGAGACTTTCTCAATTTCCTGTTATCCCAGTAAAGCATTAAAAAATTATATTTTATTCAGGAGGAAATTAATTTGCAGAATTATTTTGTAAAGAAGAGGAGAGGTGCTAGGAGTAGCTAGGCCAACTGCTAGAGGCTAAAATTCAGGATAGATGTATTTTTTCCCGTGAGGAAACCAAGGCTCAAAGAGATGAAATGACTTACTCAAGGTCACACAGCTAGTAATGGGCAGGGTTAGGACTTTCTAGAAAGCTAGGCTCTTTCCACTTTCCCTCTGTCCTGCACTGCCTCCAGAGAGCTGTTTGGGCCTGGGGGTGTCCTTACCTGGTGCAGGGGGATGACGAGGAAGGCCCCTCCACCAGCACACTCAGTCACAACTGCAATGAAGTGGGGGTTCACGGCACAGAAGTGGTTGTCGTGAACGCTGCGGGTAATAGGTACGGAGTCATAGCAGTTCTCCTTGCTGGCTGGTTTGCCAAAGACATGACGGAACTTGGAGCTCCGGTACTGGGGGTGCCATGACATCTGCAAGAGACAAATGGGACAAAGGGTATGAGGCTCCCTGCCCTGATCATGGGACACATGGAGCTCTCGTCTTAAGAGTACATAAGAGGATACAAGCAGGACAGTGGTCAGTTCAACGTGGACGGTGACGCACTGTGAAGGGCGACCAAGTGAAAATACTCTAATTACAGTTATTTCTATAGACCTGGTGAGGTAAGATGGGATGATGTATAGCTATCACTGACTGCTTGCTGATGTGTTAAGGCTTTTCATCCCTTTGAGTGTGAATGTAAAAAGGCAGAAAAACCACAGAGAGAATCCACCACATTGACCCCCAACTGCCGTCTCACCAGACAGCCCAGCACCCTCAGCCCAACTAAGTAGGTACCACTGTGCTCTCTGGAGCCAGCCTGCCTGGGTTTCAGTCCCAGCTCTGTCTCTTATCAGCTGGATGGCAAGTGACTTAACCTCTGGAGTCTCAGTTTCTCCATCTGTAAAATGAGGTAACAAAAGTATCTGTCTCAGCTAGGCATGGTGGCTCATGCCTGTAATCCCAGAATTTTGGGAGGCCAAAGCAGGAGGACTGTTTGAGCCCAGGAGTTCAAAACTAGCCTGGGCAACACAGCGAGACTCTGTCTCTAAAAAAAATAAAAGACAAAGAGATTGAAAAAAGTATCTGTCTCATAGCCTTGTCATAAGGATTAAGTTAGATGATGTATTTAGACCCCTTGGCACATGGCAGATACTTGATCAACAGTGGCAATCACAACCACTAGTATCATCTGGGCATCTTCAGCTTGCTTTGCTCCTCGTCCAGCCTTATATTTGTTCACTCAATATTTACCGAGCATCATGTGTATCTAGGCCCTGTGCCAGGTACCAGGTAGTTTGGAAACAGTAGGCCTGAGCCCAGCCTTTACAGGAGTGAAGAGTCCTCTGGGTGAGGCTACTAGGAGAGTCTGGGCCACTGGGACCCACCGTACTATGTGTAATAATAGAGATTTGCACATGACAGTCAGGGAGGGCTTCTCAGAGGAAGTGACAACTAAGCTGTGACTTGGAGGATGAGTAGGAGTTGGTCATGTAGGCAGGATGAGGGAGAGCTGGGGGAAGGTGTCTTAGGCAGACAGAACAGTTTGGGGAAACCACACGTAGTTTAGTAAGATTATCAAAGAGAAATTTAAAAGAAGAAAACACACACACACGCGCACACACACACACACACACCATGTATATTGGGTAAGGTGAATGAAAAGAATAAAAGACAGGGGCGAGGAGAGCCAGATCATGAGTGGCCTGTGAGAGGGTCTAGGCCTCTTCCGTGGCCAAGCCCATACCCATAACACCAGGGGGCCTCCTCTTGGCCAGAGGGACCCTTCTGAATACCAAGCCCTGCCCACCCCACCCTCACCTCATATCACCCTTGATTTATTATTATTTTTGAGGAAGGATCTCACTCTGTCACCCAGGCTGGAGAGCAGTGGTGTGATCATAGCTCACTGCAGCCTCAAACTCCTGACCTCAAGGATCCTCCTGCCTTAGCCTCCCAAGTAGCTAGGACTACAGGTACATGCCACCATACCTGGCTAATTAAAAAAAAATTTTTTTTCTTGCCATGTTGCCCAGGCTGGTCTCAACCTCCTGATCTCAAGCAATTCTCCTGTAGCTGCCTCTCAAAGGTTGGGATTAAAGGCGTGAGCCACTGCCCCTGGCCTCACATCACCCTTGATGCTCCCCATTCATTGCTGCCCTACAGGATCAAGGCCAAATCCTTTGGTCTGGCATTCAAGACCTCTGGCTGGGGTCTCATTCCCTATTCCAAGATTCGTTTCTTCTAGCTCTTCTAAACGGCACCTTCCAGCTTCCTCAGCACCTGCTCTTGCATCTCCAGCCCTCTGGCTCTTTGCCCTTCCCTCTCCTGCTGCTTGGCTTGCCTTTCCAATCCCCCTACCTCCTGTTCCCATCTCCACAAATCCCAATCCACCCCTTCCCTAGATCCCAAGCCACTTCCTCCAGAGAGTCCTCCTTGATACCCCAAGTAGCAGAGATCTTGCTCTCCTCTGTTCCCTGACAGTCATCTCTCCCCTTGCCCTTAGCCCTTGACACTGTCCACCCTGATTTGGGGTTCAGGGTCAGTTCTCATTTTCTCTGCTGGCTTGGAGCTTCCTCAGAGAAGGCTCTGCTCCAGGAGTATCCAGCACAGTGTCTACCCCCCTTGGGCCCCCACCTTCCCTACTTGTGGGAAGGCAGGTTTGGCTGGGCCTACACTGGTCGAGACAAAGAAGGTGCTTACCCCGCCCACACAGCTGACCCATGAGGCTCTTCTCTGCGCTCAGGTCCTCAGCACGAGATTATACTGTGTGACCTCAGGCAGGTCACAGCGATCAGGGCCTGACCCCTGAGGCAAGCCCTTTAGACAGAACCAGGTAGCAGGTCAACCTTGCAGGGGCTTGTGTATCCTGTAAAGCTCAGAAATTCCAACTCTCCTTTCGGGAGCTTTGCCCTAAACCGGGGCTGCTCTTGCCAGAGCTACAGGAAGCTGCACAGAATGTAGGGATGGACTGACTAATTAATGCCCATGTGATTCCAGAAAGGATTTAAGAAGACTCACAGAAATAGAATACAAGATGGAAGGAAATGAAAAAGCTACAAGAGGAAAAATAGGGACACAAGGAAAACGCAGGTAAAAAGAGATCACCTGAAATGCAGGAGGAGTTAAGCGAGGTGTGCTGCCAGGTCCACCACACAGAGGAGGTAGACCTTAGATTTGGGTCTGAGCTTCCTAGTGGCCAATTCAACAAGGAAAACAGAATCAGAAAGGGATTTATTTGATGTCCATAAGATAAAAGCCACAAGCTGCTAAGGAGCAGCACATCTTTTCTCTATAGTGAGTTTTGAGAGAAATGGGCACTGGGGGTCCCCTTGGAAAGGAACAACAAGGACAAATGACCTCCCTAGGGTCTTGGCAACTTGGTGGCAGTGGAGGAGCCGCCTTGGGCCTGGGCTCGGGGTGGGAAAGAGAGGAGCAAGTCAGCAGGCTCTGCTCCAGGCCCCCCACCCCTGCCTCACCTTGAGCAGTGGCTGGGGGTGGCGGGAGTGCACCTGTCTGTGGCGCTGGTGATGCTCACCAGACATCCCATTGGACTCTCGTCCTTGGCTGAAGGGATGAGAAGGGTGCATGTTTCAGATGGTGCAGCCATAAGGTGGTTGGTCCCTCAGGAAGCGTGTGTAGCAGAGCACTTTCTTCTACTGACTTACAGTGCAACAGAGAAATACACTTATAGAGTGAACCGTGAGATAAGGGGTTTTTTGTCATGGAGCATAGCGACCCATCCTGACTCATACAGCCTATGCAAGTCTGGCTCATGGAGATGGCAAGTGGCTGCCTGTGCTTGGTATGGCCACAGAGAAGGAGACAGGACCCAGATTGTCTCAGGTACCCAAACTCTGAGGGCAGTGGGGAGCTACTGGAGAAATTAAAGCAGGGGAGAGGCTGGGCGTGTTGGCTCACACCTGTAATTCCGGCACTTCGGGAGGCTGAGGCAGGTGGATCACGTGAGGTCAGGAGTTTGAGACCAGCCTGGCCAACATGGTGAAACCCCGTCTCTACTGAACATACAAAAATTAGCCGGGTGTGGCGGTGCGTGCCTGTAGTCCCAGCTACTTTGGAGGCTGAGGCAGGAGAATCACTTGAACCTGGGAGGCGGAGGTTGCAGTGAGCACCACTGCACTCTATCCTAGGGAACAGAGTGACACTCTGTCTCAAAAATAATTAATAATAATTATAATAAATAAAGCAGGGGAGATAGAGGAACAGATTTAATTTTCAGATTTTCCTCTGACTACTGAGCAGAGGAAAGGTTAGAGCAGGTGAGAGGCAATGGTCACCTGGGCTGAAGTAGGGCAGTGACGTGGGCAGGATGGTGGGGAGAGGATGCTACTGAAATACCAAGGAGGTGGGATCAACCAAATGTGGTGCCTGAGTGCACGTGGTGGGCCTGGGGTAGTCGCTGAAATCGACACGACCTTACATTAACAACAGCCCTGGCCCCTCTGGACCCTCTGAGCTCTCTCCCTCTACAGCCCGTCTATGCACCTGTAGCGGGTACCTGGGGTCTGGCCCAACTCCTGAGAGCCACTCCCTATCCAGGAGGAGTGAGGAGGCCGTGAAAGGCCTGGGCAACACCTCCCAAGCTCACAGTCACCTCTGTGGCAATAAGAAGTCACAGTTTTTGAGTGCTTACAAACTGCCAGGTGCCATTCCAAATGCTTTCCATGCATGAATAGAGCAAGTGGGTGCTACCTTGCTCCCCGGTTCAGATGTAGGTGTTGAGGCCAGTAACCCGGTCACACAGCTAGTGAACAGCAGGCCTGGGGGCTGAACTCAGGTGTCGCAAGCCTGCAGCTTTTGAGCCTGCAGCTCCAGGTCCTCACAGACAATAGCCATGATGATAATAGCTCTTTCAGACCCATCACAGCCCTGGATCTCACCTCTGCCCCTAAGAGGAACTGTCATGATCACGACCACCCCCACTCTACAGAGAAGGAAAAGGAGGCCCAGGAAGCTAGCTAGACCCCTCTGGAAAGGCGCCCCACTTCCCCATGGATGAAGCCAGCTGACAGCAAAGGAGTGTGAACATCAATGCCCTTCTGCCCGCCCCCCAATCCTCTCCCCACCATAACTCTTATTTGCACTGCTAAGATTCTTCCAGACCTGCTGCCATGAAGGGAAATTACACAAGCAGGGGGTGGGGCAGCCGCTAGCAAGGCCAGCTACCTCTCCCTTTGTGTGTGGTATGGAAGTGTATGCGTATATGCACGGGTGAAGCTTGTGCATGCGTGCTGGCCTGTGTGCGTACTGTGTGTGCAGAAGAACTGCATTCATCAGGATGTTCATGAGTGCCTGTGTCCTCTTGTGGGTGTGCATGCACATGTGCATCCGTTTGGATATTTAACTGAGGCTGTGTATATACACGTGCATGAGCGCATGCGTGTATCACTGCATGCATGATTTTAATGATTCAGCAATTCAGAGAACAGGAGTTTCATTTTCCCTACAAGCAGGCACTTGCCCACAAGTAAGTACGGTAGCGGGCCCTTCACCCACAGGCTGGGCCAGAACAGCCTATTCAAGCCAGGTCTATCCCAGGCCATTGGTCCTATCCTGCTCCATTCCATCTGGCTGGGCCCACATCAAAGCCACAGCAGGCCTTCTCAGGTGTGGCACTCTGGGACAGACTGCTGGGGCACAACGCAGGAGATGGCATCCATTCTGCTGCTGCAGTCCCATGCAGGCTTGGTGGGCCTGATGCCATGGGATTAGGCTCCGAGGCCTGTGAATTCGCCACTCCTAAAAAGGGTTTAGTCATCTCTGGGTTTTGCATCGCACTAAGTTTATTTCTTTTTTTTTTCCTTTGAGAAGGAGTCTGGCTCTGTTTGCCCAGGCTGGAGTGTGCAGTGGTGCTATCTTGGCTCACTGCAACCTCCACCTCCTGAGTTCAAGCAATTCTCCTGCCTCAGCCTCCAGAGTAGCTGGGATTACAGGCGCGTGCCACTGTGCCCGTCTAATTTTTGTATTTTTAGTCGAGATAGGGTTTTGCCAAGTTGCCCAGGCTGGTCTCAAACTCCTGACCTCAGGTGATCCACCCACCTTTGCCTCCCAAAGTGCTGAGATTACAGGCGTGAGCCATTGTGCCCGGCCTTGAGTTTATTTCTTAATGCCTGACAGTGGCTCACAACTCTCCTGCAAGGTAGATGGGGATTATTTTCCCCATTTGATGATGGGAAAACTGAGGTGCAAGGGAAGTGACTAGACTGAAGTCAAGTTATGATGAGCAGTGCAGGTGGGAAGTAGTCTGAGGACTAGTTCAGAGACCCCGCTTCCTGCTATGCAATGTGCTCCTCTGTGACATACATGTGGGGTGTGTGTGTGTGTGTGTGTGTGTGTGTGTGAGAGAGAGAGAGAGAGAGAGAGAGAGAGAGAGAGAGAAAGAGACAGAGACAGAGCTTCCCACCTGTTCCAAAGGCCCCTCTTCCTTGCCCAGCCCTAAACTCATTGCAGGACAAGGGTTAGCTGCAGGGTGGCTGAAACTGAACCCAAACTGGGTGTGGTGCAAACCATTATAATAGATTATTCATTAATTGTATTGTTTGTGGCTTTAAGGAAAGAATGAAACGACCTGATATGGTCTTTGAACAGGATGGGTAGGCATTGCTGGCTACCAGTTCCCCTTTGTAAATTTGTGGTTTCACATATAATATTTGAAGTTTTATCTTTTCTCTCTCTTAAAATTTGACTTGTGGGCACAGTGAGCTGCCACCTGTAAGTGCCTGGTGAGAGGGTCTGAACCACCACACTTACGTCATAGCCACAGTTAGGGAAGATTAGAACCACAAGTTACCCAGTTGTTTCAAAAAATCGAAAAGAGGTCACCATTAATCAGGATAAAGACCGCTCTGTGTGAAGGTGCTCTACAAAGGATGAGAATTCACACAGTCCACATCTCATTATGGGGGTCCCTCACCTGGACTCCAATCCCTGACCCACTATTATCTGTCACAGTTCATCTTGATCCTGGCCTTGGCCCTAGACTTGCTGGGAAAGCTCTTTTTTGTCATCCAGAATCCTTATGGGGTCTCTGATCCACCCATTGTGGGAGGGATATCTGGCTCTGAAGTCAAAGCCCATGGAGGGTAAGACCACCCTGCTGCCAACCTAGGCATCTGGGTAACCATTTCCCACAGCACCTTCCTTTCTCACAGGCAGGAAGAAAACAAATACAAGGCTCAGCTACTTCTCCTTTGTAAGGGTTTTATTCACAACTGGCCTCTGTGAATCTGAGGCCAGGCCCTGGTTTAAACCACCACCTCTTGGCACAAGGTGTCTTAACTTTTGCCTTGCACCAGCCAGCAACAAGGTCTGAAGTGATATAGTGGGATCCAGGGTGCTAGGACCTAAGAGTCTCACCCCACAGGGTAATTTTTCCTCCCTCCTTCAAAGCAAGAAGGGTCCTTGCCACTCTCCACAGAAGTAGGGTAACTAACTGTCTTGGTTTGCCTGGGATTGTGGAGGGGTTCCAGGGATGCAGGACTTACAGTGCTAAACTGGGGGAAGTCTTACTTAGGCAAACAGGGATAAGCTGGTCACTCTCCCACCACCACCACCACCACCAAGGTCTGTGTGTAACAATTCTTTTTTTTTTTTTTGAGGTAGGGCCTCACTTTGCTGCCCAGGCTGGAGTGCAGAGGTGTGATCACAGCTCACTGCAGCCTCAACCTCCTGGGCTCGCGCAATCCTATGACTTCAGCCTCCTGAATAGCTAAGAACAAGCATGTACCACCATGCTTGGCTAATTTTTTTGTAAAGACACGGTTTCACTCTGTTGCCAGGATGGTCTTGAATACCTGGCCTCAGGCGATCCTCACACCTCAGCCTCCCAAAGTGCTGGCATTACAGGCATGAGCCACTGTGCCTCGCTTACACATAACAATTCTATTGTAAATCCCTAGCAGCCCTGACTTTGTCAAGTTGCCTGCAAGAGAGGAGGCTCTAGAATCCATTTCTTAAAGAGCCTAACATACTGAACCAGAGAATAGAAATTTCAAAGCAGAATAATCCAGGAAGCTTTATAAAGAGAGGTGAAGAGGATTTCATTCAATCTCCAATCTTCATCCGATATTGGCTTGGTGCTTATTCTGCGCCAAGCCGTGTCAGGAGCAGGGCTCGGAGGCGTCAGAGATGAATAATTCAGTCACTGCTCTCCACATGTTCATACCTCTTAGGAAAATGGACAAGAGCAGGAAGAGATGAGATGGTGTGACCTTGAGGGACTGCTAACATGCAGGGCAGGGGCTTGCAACTTTGCACATTAGAATCACTTGAATCAGACTACTGGGTGGGGAACCAGATGCCAGCACTGCTTAAGCTTCCCATGTGATTCCAGTGCATGTTAGGAGCAAGGAGAACAGAAACACATCATGGATGTGATGCAGTAGTTCTCAAAGTGCAGTCCCCCATTAACTGTATCACTAGGGAACTTTTTAGAGTTGCAGATTCTCAAGCCTCCTATCCCAGACCTACTGAATCAGGCATTCTGGGGGGGGGGTCACCACTCTGCTTTAACCAGCCCCTCAGCTTAAAGTTTGAGACTCAGTGGTGTAATGGATGGGTTGGCAACACCTGAACCCACTGACCAATCTTAGCATCACTAAAAGAGATAACCAGACATTATGTGTTGCTAATATGAAGCAACAGGAAACACTACTTATAAAGTGGCCTTGCCAAAAAATGAGACCCAATATTGACCGTGTCTTTGTAACTACACACACAGAGTGTGGAGAAACATGTTCAATAGCCACACAGATGCAATCAGGAAAAAAACACAGGAAATCCTACATGCTAAATTTTCTGGTTTTTAACATCAACTCAAAAAGCATCAAAGACCTAAACAGAAGAGCTAAAACTACAAAAAACCTTAGAAGAAAACAAAGGGCAAAACCTTTACAACATTGGGCTTGGCAATGATTCCTTGGTTATGACACCAGGAACAGGCAACAAAAGAAAAAAAAATAGACAAATTGTATTCATGGAAATTAACAACTTGTTTGTATTTAACAACTTGTTTGTATTTGTATCACTAGCAACAGAGTGAAAAGGCAACGTATGGAATGAGAGAAAATATTTGCAAATCTATCTGATAGGGTGTTACTATTGAGAATATATAAAGAAGTCCAACAACTCAACAACAAGCAAGCAAACAATTTGATTTGAAACAATCTGATTTAGTGCACTGTTGGTAGGTAAAATGGTGCAGTTGCTATGAAAAATAGTATGGCAGTTCATCAAAAATTTAAAAATAGAACAATCATATGATTCAGCGACTCCACTTCTGGAATATACACCCTTAAAGAAACGAAAGCAGGGTCTGGAAGAGATATTTGCACACTCGTGTTCATAGCAGCATTATTCACAATAGCTTAAATGTGGAATCAACCCAAGTGTCCGTCCACAGATGAATGGATCAGTAAAATGTGGTATATTCATACCATGAAATATTATTCAACCTTCAAAAGCAAGAAAATTCTACTTTGGGAGGATGAGGTGGATCGCTTGGGTTCAGGAGTTCAAGACCAGCCTGGGTGACACAGCAAGACCTCATCTCTACTAGAAATAATAATAAAAAAAAAATTGGCTGGGCATGGTGGCACACACCTGTAGTCCCAGCTACTCAGGAGGCCAAGGTGGGAGGACCACTTGAGCTCAGGCGTTAGAGACTGCCGTAAGCTATGATTAAACCACTGCACTCCAGTCTGGGTGATAGAGAAAGATCCTGTTTCAAAGAAAAAAAAAAAAAAAAAGGAAAGAAAGAAAGAAAGAAAAGAAAAGAAAAAGGAAGAAAATCCTGACACATGCTATAACATGGATGAATTTTGAGGGCATTATGCTAAGTGAAATAAGCCAGTTACAAAAAGACAGTGTGTGATTCCATTTATATGAGTTACTTAGAGTAGGCAAAAATCCCAGGGACAGAAAGTAGAATGGTGGCTGCCAGGGGCTGAGGGTAGGGAGGAATGAAAAGTTATTGTTTAATGGATATAGAGCTTTAGTTTTGCAAGATAAAAAGAGTTCTAGAGATGGATGGTGGTGGTGGCTGCACAGCAGCATGAGTGTACTTAATACACTGAACTGTACACTTAAGAATGATTTAGATGGCAAATACTATACTATGGGTATTTTAGCACAACGAAATAAACATATATATTTTTTAAAAGATCTGGTTTCTTTAAAGATGACAAGGAAAAAGGGACAAGGGTCATTATAGTTCAGAAGAGACTTAAGAGATCAGAGGCATAGCAGGAAGTGCAATGTGCGGATCCTGAGTGGATACAGATTCACACAAACCAACTGCAAAAAGGCATCAGGAAGCAATCAGGGAAAGCGGAGTGGGCACCTGACAGTATTAAAGAATTGCTGTCATTAGGTGTGGTAATAATACTGTGCTTATATTAGACAACAGTCTTTATCTTTTAGAGATATATACCTACTATTCAGATGAAATGATATAACATCTGGGATTTATCTTAAAATAACTTGGGGTTGTTGGACAGAGGAGGAGGGAATAAGCAAGTAGAGATGAAACAGGCTGCTGATGGCTACTGAAAGTGGGTGAGGGTACAAGAGGATTTATTTGAATCTTGTCTTTAATTTTGTATGTGTCTTTACATTTCCACTGTAAAACATTTAAGCAAGAAAGAAGCAGGAGAGCACAAAAGTGGCCCAGGCCCCGGAGCTTGACTGTCAGGGTTCTAATCTTGACTCTAAATGGCCCTGTCCAACACAGAACCTCTAGTCCCACAAGGCTTCTAAATTAGAGTTAAAATTAAATAAAGTGTAAAATCCAGCTCCTTAGTCACACTAGCAATATTTCAAGAGCTCAAAAGCCACATGTGCTTAATAGTCACAGATGAAACCATATAAGCAACACCCAATGAACACTGTAATTAAAGAACACACCCATCTCTGAACAAAGTTCTGTTGGACAGTGCTGCTCTATCATTTCCTATCTGCCACTCTGGGCAAGTTACTTAATGTGTCTATTTCCTCACCAGGAAAACCAGGCACTACAAATACACATAATAGCTAACACCTATATTGCTGATTAGGTGTTAAGTATGTTCCACATACTAACTCAACCCTCATGCATGTACTGTCGTAGCCCCATTTTTAAGATGAGGAAACAGGGCACAGATAGGTTAGATAACTTGCCTAAGATCACATAGTTAGTTAGTGGCTGGGCTGGAATCTGAAGCCAGGCTGTTCAGTCACAGGTCCACACTCTCTCTCAGGGGTTCCTGGACACTTACATAAGGTGAGACGCACAGCATGCAGAGTGACACTTGGTGCATACTTAGTGTTCAAAAGACATTGGCTAGTAAGATTGTTGTGGTCCCAATGTGTACAGGACACTGAGATGTGATTTAACACACAACAGGTACATGCCGGGGGCCCAGCATTTTGGGGATCTAAGTAAAAACCCCAAACCAGAAAGCATAAAGCAGCCTGCCAGGGGCTGAGTGGCTCAGGAGAGTTCCAACTCCTGGTGCAAACCATGATGACGGGGGAACAGACACACACATGCAGAAGGCTAGCTGACAATTCCTACTGATCAAAAAGAATCCAAGAGAGTGCATTTGTGCATCTCTCTGGGCTGGGCTTTCCCGGGTGGAGGCCAGAAGGCCCCGCCCTGCCCTAGTGCTGAGGGGCCCGGGAGGGGGTGAAGGGGCGGGGGAAGGAGCCCTTTGCTTTTTCTCCATCAGCACAGCCCAGGCAGGGAAGCAGGAGCGCAGCCATCCAGGGACCCTCCTTTGGGGATCGACCATCACCAGTGAGGCAGAAGCTGTCTGTAGCCAGCAAATGCAAACAGTCCTGTCCTCAGGTCTCCGCCTTCCCCACCCCCGAGCCGCCCATCCTTCTGGTCCAGCACAGATGCCTCTCTGCAGGCCCACAGGAAGTACAGATTGAGTCAGAGAGCAAACCAAGACAAGGCCTCTTTCTTCCTGATGAGATTAGGCCTGAGGGAGTGCCTTCTTCCCACATCTGACACTGCCCAGAGCCACCTCCTCCTGCCCTGCCTCCTCCCCAGCCCTGCCCCCACAGCCCCCACCTGCTCTCTACCCCTCTCCCAGGCCATGCCAAGGCCTGAGCAGCCTTCTTTCTTGGGGACTCAGGCCTCACATATTCCACCCCCAACTCTGGGCCTGCACTTTCCCTTAAAACCCACCCCGGGTCACCTCTGTCCTCAGGATAAAGTCCTCTGCTGGACTTGGGTTTTGAGGTCCCTACATTCCCCGAGTCTCTGATCTCCTTCTCATCTCCCCCGACCTGTTCTCTGAGACAAACTGGTCTGTCTGCTCTCCCCTCAAAGCATCATGGTTTTCAAAAGAGAAGGGGAGAAGCAAAAAGAAAATAAAGAAGCATCATTTCCCAGATAATCCATCTTTGCTCACACCCCCTCCCTCCACCTAGAACTAAGCCAGCCCAGGTAAGTCGCTGGGTGGCTCTTAGCAGGGCTCTTGGAAAGCCCCTTCCTGTCACCCCACCTTCCTGGCCCAGCTCCAACAGAACCACCTCCAGGGAGCCTCCCCAGCTCTCAGACTGAGCAGTCTCTCCATCCCATGCGGTCCCATCCTGACATTTGGGGAGGTAGCCAAAGGCAGGGAGAAAGAAGGCACCAGATTCAAGCCCTGGACCCCTAGTTGTCTCTATGCCGTAGCATTAGAGTATCCTCATATTTTTCTCATAGAATCTAAAAGATTAAATGAGATCATGTACGTAAAAGACCTTGCATTGTCCGGCACAAAGTAGGAGCTCATCTCATGGAAGCGTCCCTCCTCTCCTCCTTTCCTGCCCATTGCGTTTTTTCCTTCTCTTCCTTCCTCTCCCACCAACACACCCATAGGACTGTCAACCCTAGATGGTTCTCCCCTTCTGCTGTGCCCACCTACAGCCCTGTGGGTACCCAGGGGGAGGCCAACCTGACTCCCGGCTTGAGCTTTCACTCACACCAGCAGCTTCTTTCCAATCCCTCCTTGGGGCGCTAGGAGCCAAGGGGCTGGGCCTATCGCTGTCATAGCAGATGTGCTGGTCAGGCTGGAGAATCCTAATTCTTTCATTGTTGTTGTTGTTTTGAAACGGAGTCTCGCTCTGTCACCAGGCTGGAGTGCAATGGCTTGATCTCGGCTCACTGCAACCTCCGCCTCCGGGGTTCAAGTGATTTTCCTGCCTCAGCCTCCCGAGTAGCTGGGATTATAGGCGTGCACCACCATGCCCGGCTAATTTTTGTATTTTAAGTAGAGCAAAGGGGCTTCACCATGTTGGCCAAGCTGATCTTGAACTCCTGACCTCAGGTGATCCGCCTCCCTTGGCCTTCCAAAGTGCTGAGATTACAGATGTGAGCCACCAAGCCCAGCCGAGAATCTTAATTCTGACACCAATTCGCTCCATGACCTTGGGCAAATCTCATCACTTCTCTCGCTTTCTGTTTCTATCCATATAATAGTAACAGCCCTGCCCTGCCCACCTGTTAGGACAGTCTGTGGAGGGCGCTGCAGCCTGTACACGCCAGACACATGCGGGACCACAAGGGCAACAGAGCTGTCCAGCCGTCAGCTGTCCTGAGAAGGTCTTGTCCTGCCTGGACCTTCTGGAGATAGAGCAGAGCTTCTTTCTGTTTAATCCCCCAAATCAAGCCCTGACCAAAACTCCACACAGGTTTATTGCCGCACAATCTCCTTATCTGGGAGTTTCGAGCAACAAGGGTCACTGGGGATTTCCCAAGACACCTCCAGGAGGCTGAAAATCTGATGGCTCCACTTCCTGCTCTCTGTCCACTTTCTGGCACAGAGCTTTCGGACCTGTCTTTGGACAGGGAGGGACACCGAGGCTCAGAGAGGAAGAACGCCTTGCTTCAGGTCCCACAGTCAGCCCGAGGCAGGGCTGAAGCTCGGTAACTCTGGTCCTGGGGTGGGCATCCAACCAGGGGTCCTGCATTCTGTTCTCAGCATGGACCCACAAATCAGCCCTCACTCTGCCTGCCTCAGGGACCTGGGCCCAGAGTCAGTTCAGACGCCATCATCGGTGCCCATTCTGAGCTTGATGCCATGCTGGGTACTGTAGGGGAGATGCATGGACAGACCCAGACAGCGTCAGTTATGGGGGAGCTCAGAGGATGGGGGAGGCCCCCACGTAATCAGCAAGCTCAATTCCGGATCACCAGGGCTAAAGCCAGCGCTGCAAGTTGCAGCAGGGAGATGGAAATCTGGGGAGTTAGGGAGGGTCCCCGGGAGGATACGACTGAGCTGATCCTTCAAGGTCAAGTAGAGCAAGCCCAGCAGAGGAGGGAAGGGGAGGCACCGGGGTAGAAGGCGCTGTGCTAGGTCACGCCTGGCTGTGGTGTGCGGAGATGGAGCCAGGAGCTTGCTGCGCTGGGGTGGGGAGGCTGGGTCTGAGCAAATGCAGGCCAGTAATGGGGCTGCCGCTGGGAAAGAGGCTGGGGCGCAGTGCTGAGGAGGTGGCGCCTGAGACAGTGGGGAGGCATCGAAGTTTGTAACTGGGGGAGTGACATGGTCAGAGCCGAAGTTGACTTAACCCCTGCAATTAGGAAGTTAGGACATTGAGCTTGGGAAACGATTTTCTTTCCTCAACTTTGGGCTGGTATCTAAGGAAGAAATTAGTGGGTTTCATTTTATGTCCAGCTCCAGTGGGCTGGAGGGGTTGTGGAACCCCATGAGGAGGAGGGGCAGAATTCTGAGGCCTTCTGTGCTTGCACTCAAGAGGAAAAGGGTGTGACTGCCCTGCGACAAGAGTCCCCAGATACGACTGAGGGCCTGCCTGCTCCTGCAGATACTGGCAGTCCCACACCGCACTTCCGAGCTCAGCCCCACACCCCACTTCTGAGCTCGACCCCATGCCCCACTTCCAAGCTCGGCCCCACAGCGGGAAGGGGATGGGAAGTTACTCTCTCACCTGCTTGTTAACATGGAGATAAATGCCTCTGCTCACCCGTAATCGGTTCCCCAGGCAGAGTCTGCAACAGCTGGCAGGAGAGGATGGCCAGGTACCTCCTCTCTGCCTCTAGCCTCCAGGAGCGCCAGCTAAATTGTTTGTTCAGGCTGGGCCTGCAGGCCAGAAAGGCAGGAGGCCAGACTGATTGCCCTTCTCAGATTTCCAGTGCCAGCAGTCTGGGTTTATGAGGATGAAAAGAGTGCAGGAAAGATGTCAGTGCCCCTGCGGGAAAGGCACTTCTGCCCGCAAGACTGGCTGTGAGGACAGTGGCCTCATCGCATTTACATGTGTTTGCTTGCTGTGTCACAGCAGAGCATCTGAGGGTGCTCAGGGTCACCTGGAGGGCTGGAAAAACACAAACCCAGGTGGTGGCTCACGCTTGTGACCCAGTACTTTAGGAGGCCGAGGTCGGAGGATTGCTTAGGGCCAGGAGTTCCAGACCAGCCTGGGCAACACAGTGATTCTGTCTCTACAAAAAACAAACAAACAAACAAACCCCCATTGTTGGGCCCCACCCTAGAGTTTCTGATTCAGCAGCGTGGGTGAGAGCTGAGAGTCTGCACTTCCAACCAAGTTCCCGGTGACTAGGAAGCCTCTGGCCCAGAGGCCACTCTTTGAGAACTACTGCTGTACAGCCCAGCTCTGTGATTCACAACTATTGCTCAGTTTACCCCTCACAACCACCTGGGGGTGCGGAGGATTATTTCCACTTTGTGAGTGTGGCCAGGACACTCGGCAGAGCAGCGGTGTCAGTTTTCTGAGGTTACACGATTAATAAGCAGCAGGAACTCCTGTCCAAACTCCAAGAGCTCCATGAGTACTCAACCACCCCCCAACTTGGTGGCCACTGTGGCTCTGCTCCTTGGCTTGCTTTCTTAAGTCTTCTTCTCAATATATAAATTGCATGCTCTGAGGCCAGCACTCCAGAACCCGGAGTCCCAATCCTCTCCGTCCTCCTTCTCGTGGTGCTCCACAGCTGAAACAAAACCCACCTATTGTGTCTGCTGTCCCATAACAGCTTCGCAGCCAGTACACGTGCTTAAGAGTCAGAGAAACGTGGATCCAAATCCAGACTCACTTCCCTTCTCTAAGTCTCAGTACCACATCGCCAGGTTGCTAGGAGATGAGCAAGGAGCAGAGCATGTAGCCCTTGGTCCGGGTGCAGTGGCTCACGCCTGTAATTCCAGCACTTTGGGAGGCCGAGGTGGGTGGATCACCTGAGGTTGGGAGTTTGAGACTAGCCTGACCAACATGGAGAAGCCTCGTCTCTACTAAAAATACAAAATGAGCTGGGCATGGTGGCGCATGCCTGTAATCCCAGTTACTTGGGACGCTGAGGCAGGAGAATCGCTTGAACCTGGGAGGCAGAGGTTGTGGTGAGCCGAGATTGCATCACTGCACTCCAGCCTGGGCAACAAGAGCGAAACTCTGTCCCCCTACCTCCACCACCCCCCACCAAAAATAAAAAAAAGAGCGTGTAGCCCTGGCCCATGGTAAAGTTCTCAACAAATGGCAGCAACCAGTGGGCCAAGGCAAGCATTTGAGTAGCTTTCCTAAACCTCTCTGTGCCTCAGTTTCCTAAGCTGTAAACCGGGGTCCATGATGGCACCTACCTTATCAAGGAGTTGTTCATTCATATAAAATGCCTCAGAGCAGTGCCTGACAAGGGCCCAGCCAGGTGTTAGTCTCCTACATGTATGTTCCTGTTTTGTCAAATAGATTTCAGTCTGAACATAGGCTCTTCATTGACAGATGTAAATAAAAACATTAAAGAATAGAGTAGGCTACTGTGAAGTCAAAATGTAAAATCTTGGCAGTGATGGTGATATGGTTTGGCTCCGTGTCCCCACCCAAACCTCACCTCGAACTGTAATCCCCTCGTGTGGAGGGAGGGGCCTGGTGAGAGGTGACTGAATCGCGGGGGCGGTTTCCCCCAGGTCCTTCTCATGTTACTAAGGGAGTTCTCATGAGATCTGATGGTTGAAAAGCGGCAGTTTCCCCGGTGAGTTATCTCTCTCCTGCAGCCCTGCGAAGAAGGTGCCAGCTTCCCCTCCACCTTCCGTCATGATTGTAAGTTTCCTGAGGCTCCCCAGCCATGTGGAACTGTGAGTCAATTAAACCTCTTTCCTTTATAAATTACCCAGTCTCAGGTATGTATGTTGTTATAGCAGTGTGAGAGTGGACTAACACAGATGGCTGCACAATGGGCATGTACATCATGCCGTGGAATTTTATACTTAAAAATGGTTAAAATGGTAAACTTTGGTATGTATATATCACCATCATTAAAAAAATAAAGAAAAGAGAAATAACAGCACCTAGGTATCAGCCCACAGCTTTCCTGAACTCCCTGGCAGCTACATCTCTGCTTCCATGTTGATTTCCTCGGAGCTCCTACTTCTTTTAGCCCCTTCCAACCCTTGACCTTAGAGTTGGTCCCTGATGTGACTTCAAAAGCAGGGGGCGGGGTGCGGGATGGCCCTCCCTGTCTGCTTCCCCTTTCACTCCTGGCTACTCAGGGCCATCTCTGCCAGGGGCCCAGCAGAGGGGCTTGGTAGGGTGAAGAGGCCTTGCTATTTCCCCAGACACCAGGAGCCTCCCTGCTTCAGGACATGCCCGGACGATATTTCCCCAGGCCCCTGGCAGAGTCGTGGCTGTGGCTCTTCCCACCAACCTCCCTCCTCCCGGTGAAGGAAGGGCCCCTTGAGGGACCAGGGCCCCCCTAATTAGCACCAACTCCCACTGGGCTTCAGCAGGGAGCCCTGCTCTGTGCAGGGAGGGCACATAGATATTCCAAGGTCAGTGACCTGGCTCCAGTAGGCTCTGCCCCCTTTTGCTGTGTGATGCTGTGAAAGCCTCTCTCTGGGCTCCAGTGTCTCAACCCATTAAATGGGCAGGAGCATCCCTGCCTGTCGCCCTCCGGAGGCTGTAGGGAGGCTCTGAGGGAGAATGGATGCAGAGGGGCTGGTTTATTTATTACACGACACAATCGCATGGAGAGGCAGCAGCACAGTGGCTACTGACATGGTCGGGAACCCGCCTGCCGGGCTCAGACATCAGCCGTACCACACACCAGCTGGGAGACACTGGGCTGGTTATCTACCTCTCTTGGACTTAGGTTTTCTCATCCATAAAATGGGAATGATAACAATAAATGAGTTAATATCTGTCAAGCACTTAGAACCCAGCCTGGCACATGGTAAACTCAAAGTAAGTATCTGTTAAATAACTAAACTCCAAATAAGTAAATAATGGTAACCTTTATTGAGTACTCACTGTGAGCCAGGCACTGTCCTAAGATATTTACCTGAACTCATGGATTGAAATGAACATTTAATAAAAATGAATATGGGCTTTGAACAGGGCTTACAGATTAAACTATGAAGCACAAAGTGTTCATGGTCCTTTATTTTTCCTCAAAGCAGCAATACCTAAAGATCTAAACATTCAGGGGAGGGGTGAGGGGTGTCACCTGTGCTGGGAAGCACCAAAACCGTCTGAACCGAATGAAAGCAGAGAAAGCCTTGTGCCCCTTATCAACCCATGAGTGCTGATGTAGAATCTAAAACTCTAATTCTTCAATTTTTAGCCAGACCCACTAACTCTCTCCCAAATGATTTTTATTACATCTAGGGGCAAGCACCAAATACAATACCCCAGAATTCTGCTCTTCTTTCTCCAGCAATGGGGTATTTCTCTTCAAATGGGGTATTTGAAGAGTCTGAGGGTTTTGGCTCGTACCAGTCTAGTGATGGGGAGAAGACATGCTCAACCAGTGGACTTCCTCGCATCTACTGAACAGAAATCTACCATTTTCCCCACGGCCCTATCTGTTCCTGAAGCCCCGCCAGCCACATCCATTGCTTCTGCCCCATGACAGCCTTCCCGAGATCGAAGACCTCTTGACTCAGGCCCCTGGGACGGCTCCACTCAGGGTTGGGGAGTTTCTTGCGTGACTTGGTTTCCCACGTCCTCCCCATTTTGGTTGCCCATATGCTCCAAGCTGTCCCTGTCTTCTGGGTCATACTCGAACTCTGCAGATGGGGGCTGAGAACTCCTCAGTAGAGCAGGTCCCCAAAAGGATCCTTGACGTCACATCTCAGAAAAACAGCACTAGCCAGACCCCAAGAGATCACGGGGCACAGAAAGAGGAAACGGAGTCAGCATGCCAAAGGCCACCCACACAGGGCAGAAGCAGGAACAAGATCCAGGTCTGCAGCCTCCCAGTCCAAAAGAGTGCGCTAAAACACAGAACAGAGTCCTGTCCTCCTATACCTGGATACAGTACCAGACATTTTTGTTCCTTATCTGTGTTGCTCTAAGTAATAGTGGAAACTCGTCTGTGGAGGGACAAATTCCAAAGATGGTTAGGAAAGAAAGGCCTTATAATTGTGAGCTTAGGGCTCATTGGCCTTATCTAGGCTCTCCTGGACTCACAGCTTTGAAAGGTGAACTGTGTTTCTCCAGAGAGTGCTTTAGGCTGGGAATGATGGCAGACCTTAGGTCTTTTCTGCTAGAAAGGCCGGCAGAGCATCAGCAGCCCCCACGATGCGAGAGGAAAACTGGAGCACATTCACTCCACCCACATTTTCCAAGTGCCCAGCTGGAGACAGCCCTCGTGCTGGGCTCTATGGACGGAGGTATTCCCATGGGGTCTGGGAATGGGTAGAAAAATAGAGAAATCCTACTCTACTGGAACAATGCTTGATCACAAACGTGGTGGCGTGTCAGAGGTGGCAGGAGCAAGGAAAAGACCAGGAGGTTAGAGCAATGGGCTCCAAACCTTTTTTTTTTTTTTGAGATGGAGTCTGGCTCCATCACCCAGGCTGGAGTACAGTGGCACAATCTTGGCTCACTGTAACCTCTGCTTCCCAGGTTCAAGCGATTCTCCTGCTTCAGTCTCTTGAGAAACTGGGATTACAGGCATGTGCCACCACACCTGGCAAATTTTTTTTGTATTTTTAATAGTGATGGGGTTTCACCATGTTGGCCTGGCTGGTCTCAAACTCCTGACCTCAGGTGATCTCCAAACTTTTTTGATCATTCACTTCTTCTGCAAGAAAAAAAAACAAAAAACAAAAAAACTGAGCTCACACCCCATTATCTTATATTCTATACAAGTAATCATTATCAAACCTCGCAAGACAAAACGTACACTGAGTGAGATTCATCACTAACCAGACTGACTGTAAATACGTATTTCAAAGTGTCCCCTAACATAAACAAACAAACAAACTTGAGCTGACTTCTTGTCAGACTTATTAGCTTGTCACTGTTTTTGTCCTGGGTCTTGTGGCTGATGAAGTGATTGCACTGGAAACCCCAGTGTTAATTCTCTCACTTTTTTTCTCTTTTACATTTGTTTTTATTAAAAAAATTTTTTTAGAGACAGAGTCTCGCTCTGTCGCCTAGGCTGGAGTGCAGTGGTGCCATCATAGCTTGTTGTCGCCTCCAACTCCCTTGAGGAGGACTCAAGCAATCCTCCTGCTTCAGCCTCCTGAGTCGCTGGGACGACAGGCATGTGCCACCATGCCTGGCTAATTTTTAAACTTTTTCTTGAGACAGGGGTTTGCTATGTTGCCCAGGCTTGTATCACATTCCTAGCCTCAAGCGATCCTCTTGCTTTGGCCTCCCAAAGTACCAGGATTACAGGCCGGCACTCAACCTCTTCCATTTCCTTGTCTTCACGTACTAGCATTATTAGCATAGTAAGTAAGCACTACTAACAAGTCATAATTTTTCAGGAGGAATCTTTAAAAACCACACGTCCATTTCGTAAGGGCTAGTTAGCTCAAAGTGGTGAATATAATTTGTAAATCCAATCTGGATTAATTAGCCTGGATTAACCTGGATTAATTAACCAGGTTAATTAATTGGGATAACTTCCAAAAACAGACCAAAGAGTAAGGTCATTACCCTTTCTCAGAGTGTTTCCCCTTCTCTCTGGAGAGTCCTGGACCACATGAGACACGAGGCTGCCCGACACCCCAGCTGGGGAGTGTGTCTCCACCTGGCAAATGTGAGTAAAGCTGAATTTTTTTGTTTTATTTGTTTAGATAATTTTTCCTGCACCCCAGTGTGCATCTTGCATAGATCACTTTGGAGGCAATTGGGGTAGAAGATGAAGAGAGTCAGAGATAATTTTTAAGCCCAAAGGATGGCAGAAATGATCTGGTCTACCCTTCACTTTGCCGGTGAGGAAACAAGAACCTGAGAAGGGATGTGACTTGTCCAAGGTCACCTGGCTGGTCAGTGCAGATCCCGGAGAGAATGCACATCTCTAGGCCTTGATGCTACGAATGGCCACAGTCTAGCTCTTTACTGGTCCTTTTACTTCACTGTGCCTCTCGATTGGCTTCACTCTGAAGCCTCATCTTCCTCATCTGTAAAATGGAACGAATCAAACCAGCTCTTGGGCTGCTGTTTGAGTGCCCGTAAAGTCTCGCTGACATCTGTGGGCTGGGAAGAAACCCTTCCCTGGGCTCTGGAAGGTCCTACGTGAGTGGCTGAGACCTGGGACTGCTAGAACATGAGGATTCTGCCTCTGCCTACCAGCCACAACAGTGACTCTGCAGGACGCCGAGCCCCTGCTGCCCAGCATTGTGCTGGCCTGGGCCTGGCGTGTTGGTGGGCAGCTGTGGACATGGGTCCTGGGTCTCATGAAGCAATGACCTGCAATCCTGCTCCTATCTCTCATCCTCCCCATCTTCCAGGTCCTTCCTGCCTTCTCCAGGCTGTCCTCATCTCAGATCCCACCTCTCTAAAGCTGAGACCGCACTTGGGCTCCTGGTAGGTGGCAGCATCCTCTATTCCAACACCTTCAATAGCTTCTCAGCTGGGGATTCAAAGCCAAGGTGTGGCCCAGGAGTATATCAAGAAGGGATGTAGGCAAGCAGGGAAGGGGAAGTGGCAGGGACGAACGAGGGCAGGAGGGAGGTGAGCAGTCGGCTGGGCGCAGACAGGAGGTGCATTTTCAACAGAGAACTTAAAAATAGGCCAGGCATGGTGGCACTTGCCTGTAATCCCAGCACTTTGGGAGGTCGAGGCAAGTGGATCACAAGGTCAGGAGTTCGAGACCAGCCTGATCAACATGGTGAAACCCCGTCTCTACTAAACATACAAAAATTAGCCAGGTGTGGTGGTGGGCGCCTGTAATCCCAGCTACTCAAGAGGCTGAGGCAGGAGAATTGCTTGAACCCAGGAGGCAGAGGTTGCAGTGAGCTGAGATCACGCCACTGTACTCCAGCCTGGGTGACAGAGTAAGACTCCGTCTCAAACAGAACAAAACAAAACAAACCAAAAAAGCAAACAAAAAACTGCCTCAAAGTCTGACATTTTACGATCACAATGTGCCTGCAATTCCAAACAACGTCAGGGCCAAAACACTCCTCCCTGACAGGGCAGGCTGCACCTACCTCCCTGCCCTTGGCATCTGGCAAATACCTTACGCTTTGCCTCTTATACTGAGCCAAACCAAACCCTATGTTCATCGCATCCCACATAGGCCTAGTAAGTTTTCCCCTCTCCAGTCCTTGGGTTTCATCGTTTCCTTTGCCAGTAAGGCCCTATCCACCACTCTGTATGACCAGCTGCTACAAGGCTCAGCTTAGAGAAATGCTCCCTCTTCCAGGAAGTCTTCCTGCAAGCATTCCCATCCATCCCCTCGGAGGCCAGGGCTCCCCTCACATCATGTCTTCATCTACAGAGGAAAACTCAAGAAAGGAACCCACAACACAGAAAACCATAAAGGAGAGTCACTTCTGAGCTGTGTGACCTCAGATCAGTCCCATGGCCACTTGGAGCCTCAGTTTCACCTCCTTAAAAGAACCATCTCATCTCCAAATACCCTCCTTTCCTTGACCTGCACCATCCCTTCTTTTGACCACACAGTGAACTAACTCTGTCACTGGGTGAAAATGCTCCACCTGCTTCCAAAGTTACTAATTCAAGCACCCCTCCTGACTGCACCCTCCCCACTTCCAGCCTCCTGTCACCTGCCAGATGTGACCAGCCCTTTGCCAGTGTCCCTTCTGATGGATCAGTAAAAACAGGTTCAGGCCCGAGGAGGGGGCCCTGGAAGCCACAACCAGAGACCCCTCTCCAGGATGACACAATGCATCAAGCAATGCCCCGACTCCACCACCACGCTCAGCAACAGCTTTGCTGAAAGGCCAGCTCCAGGGATGGTGTGGGGGCCATGTGATTCCCATGGGCATGCTGTGGAAGCCCATTTCTTGTCCCCAGTAACCTGGGACATCAGCTCACTCTTATCAACACCCTAAAATGCCTCACCCCACTGACTTTTTTTCACATCATCTGGCAAACCCCAGCACTGGGTGAACCAGGATATCCAGGCTCAGCTGGGAGGAAAACGGTGGACAATAACCAGCCCTGGGCAGAAGGCCCCAGCGCGGTGAAGGCTGCTCCCATGTTGCTTGTGTCCCCCAGCACGACTCTCTCTGCAAGTCAGGCCATGAGAAGCGCACTGCCGGAAAAGCCAGAACCCACGGGCACCATGTGGCCTCCCTTTTCTTGTATCCAATGCCAATCCATCACTAATCCCAGCCTCCTGTCCCACCTTCAAATTATCTCTCTCTCTTGTTTTTTTTTAGAGATGAGGTCCCACTATGTTGCCAGGCTGGTCTGGAACTCCTGGCTTCAAGAAATCCTCATGCCTCGGTCTCCCAAAGTGCTAGGATTATAGGCGTGAGCCACGGTGCCTGGCTCCAAACATCTGTTAAACTTGGTCATTTAGTCTCAGCCACCAACCATCTTGCCCTTGATCTTTTCGAAATACATAAATGTGAGCAGACCATTCGGTGGTCACTGTTCTACTTCCCCAGCCTCACCTTGCCCAGGGATCTGAGCTGCACATGGTGCTTTCAGTTCCTCAGAGGCCTGTTTCCTCCAGCCGGAGAGCTTTTGCAAGGCTGTTTCTCCTGTGCAGCATGCCTCCCTCCCCATCCTCACCTGGTCACCCCCTCCTCATCTTTCAGATCTCAGCTCAACGTCCTTTCCTTAGAACATCCCAACCATCCCCTCGCAGGCCACGGCTCCCCTCACATCATGTTTTCATCTCCAAAGGAAAACTCAAGAAAGGAACCCACAACACAGAAAACCATAAAAGGAGAGTCACTTCTGAGCTGTGTGACCTCAGACAAGTCCTATGGCCTCTCTGAGCCTCAGTTTCACCTCCTTAAAAGAGCCATCTCATCTCCAAATACCCTCCTTTCCTTGACCTGCACCATCTGTGCCCTGGACTGCAGCCTTCTTCAGTGACCCTGGACCCAGCACATTCTCTACTCTGCATGCCCTTCACTCCTCTCTCCTCCTCCAGGTTCTGTGGGACTCTACGATTACTGTCCATCTCCCGTTTGGTCTGTGAGCCCTCAAAGACGGACCTATGTCTGTTTTGCTGTGCTCGGTATCTCTAATGCTTTACATACAGAGAGTAATCAATTGTGAACAAAGGTCCTAGTCAAAAAATTACATTGAAAGATAACTTTTTAGGGAACGAATGAATGGGTCAGTCTGGGCGAGGCTCCAGGATGATCTGCGTGGGGCAGATATCTCTACAGCCTTTCTCCAGGGCAGGCCACACAGGCCGAGCCACTCCTGGAATGGTTTCAACAAGGATGAGGCTAGTGACCCTGCCAGCAAGCTCTCAAAGCTCCTTCCTGTTCATTATTTCCCCAGCCCTCCTCCACACTTCCCACCCCCATTACTCAGAGTACCAGGTTTTTAATGACCAGGCCACTAGAACATTTCTGAGCTGGCAGTGTGGAGATTCTGTTCTTCCCAAGGGCCAGGACCCAGGAGCCTTTTCTTTGTGGGGTTGGATGAGGAAAAATAAGTGGAATCTAATTAGACCAGGTTCAAAGCCCAGCTTTGCCTCTTGCTGGCTCTGTGACCTTGCAAATTTACTCAACCTCTCTGGGCTCCTGCCTCCTTATTTGTAAAAAGAGGACAAGACTATCTAGCCACAATGCGATGGTGAAGATGCAATGAGTGAATATACGCTAAGAGTCTCCCTGGGAGACTGACACATGTCACATGATTCCAAGACAGTTGTTTACATTTTAACATCTCTGAAACTGGGATGCAACTTACAATAATAGTTTCTGTTGCTTTTTCTTTCTTTCTTTCTTTCTTTTCTTTTTTTTTTTTGAGACGGAGTCTCGCTCTGTCGCCCGGGATGGAGTAAAGTGGCCAGTTCTCAGCTCACTGCAAGCTCCGCCTCCCGGGTTTATGCCATTCTCCTGCCTCAGCCTCCAAGTAGCTGGGACTACAGGCGCCCGCCACCTCGCCTGGCTAGTTTTTTGTATTTTTTAGTAGAGACGGGGTTTCACCGTGTTAGCCAGGATGGTCTCGATCTCCTGACCTCGTGATCCGCCCGTCTCGGCCTCCCAAAGTGCTGGGATTACAGGCTTGAGCCACCGCGCCCGGCCTGCTTTTTCTTTCTTAATGGATTATAAAATAAGGGTACATCTCACAACAGATAAGCCCTGCTTTGAATGAAATACCACAGTAGCTTAGATTCTTTACTTCCCTTGCAAAGAGGCTGGAACGCCTGTGAGATAGGACCAAAGACCAAGAACACAAATCGTTAAGGGACAAGGGTCTGTTGAGGCCTAGCATTCACCCTGGATCTCCAAAGCTTCAGGCTCAGGCCCTGGCCTGGCGCCCCTCTGGATCCATCTCAGTTGTCCTTTGCTCAGAAAGTGGCCCAAACTTCAGCAGGACCCTCACCTCTGCCTCTGACCCTCTGTTGCTACTGATGTGGTCGGTTCCACAGTTGGACAGTTTGGTCACAATGCTACTGTGCTTGCAGCCACCCAAAACCCTAAGTCTTCGTCCCAAGAAAAGAGTCCTAGCTCCCACCTTCAGAAACCCCCACAGACGTCTCCTCCAGTGTGACTCCATCAGGCCATCCCTGGACTCTGCTCCCAACTGTTCCAAAGGCCAGCACTGGGGATGTCATCCAGGCCTCACCAAAGTCCTTATGCTGTGAGTGCTGCCTTCATCCCTGCAGCCTGGTGATGTCAGACCAGCCTGATTATTTTATTATCTAAATATTATTATAACTTACATTGCTTACATAGTTGGCCCTCTGTATCTGTGGGTCCTACATCTGTAGATTCAACCAACCTCAGATGGAAAATATGTGAAAAAATTAAACAAAAATAACAATACAACAATTAAAAAATACAAATTTAAAAATACAGTATAACAGGCCAGGCATGGTGGCTTACACCTGTAATCCCAGTATTTTGGGAGGCTGAAGCAGGCAGATTACTTGAGATCAAGAGTTCGAGACCAGCCTGGCCAACATAGCGAAACCCCATCTCTACTAAAAATGCAAAAAATTAGCTGGGCATGGTGGTGCATGCCTGTGATTCCAGCTACTTGGGAGACTGAGGCACAAGAATCGCTTGAACCCGGGAGGCAGAGTTTGCAGTGAGCCAAGATTGCGCCACTACATTTCAGCCGGGGTGACAGAGCAAGACTCTGTCTTAAAAACATGTATATACAGTATAACAACTAGTTACATAGCATTTACATTGTGTTAGGCATTGTAAGTGATCTATAGATGACTTAAAGTATACAGGAGGGTGTGTGTAGGTTACATGCAAATACTACATCATTTTATATCAGGGATTTTAATATCCACAGATTTTGATATCCTTGGGTGTCCTGGAAGCTGAATATTTAGGAATGACTGTACACATATCACTAAAATCTTTACAGAAATAAATTATCTATCATGTATAACATTTTATTTTATTTTATTTTATTTATTTTATTTATTAGAGGCAATGTCTTACTTTGTTGCCCAGGCTGGTCTCAAACTCCTGGCTTCCCAAAGTGCTGGGATTACCAGGAGGAGACACCATGCCCAGCCAAAACATTTTAAATGTAGAAAAGACCAAAGAAAACAAAATTCTACCACCTAGTGATAATTAGCTTGATGTCTGTCTGTCTGAATATTTTGCTATGTCTGCATGCTGGAGAAAGATTCTTTCCTCATATTCAAACCCAAACAGGCTCATTCCACACATACTACTCTTTCTCTTACCATGACATGGTGGCCCTCTCTCTAAACAGACTGGTTCCTTCATGGCGGTCCCACGGTGCTCCAGTCCTCTATTCCTACCCCTGGCAGGTCCCAGGCCTCTACAGGGATGTAGTGCTTTAGGTCTGACATTGTTCCTCCTCATCCTCAGAATGGGGCTGTGATCTGCGATGCGGTCATGGCTGCTTTCAGGTACCTCACCAAACAAAGCCGTACCCAGGCAAAGAAATACTCCAGAACTCTTAAATCAAGGGGTGTGTGTTTAATGGTGGCTGCCTGTCTCGTCCGATTTGATTGTAGCCCTTTCAAAACCAACTGGAAGTTCTCCCAGCCCCAGATGCTGGCCTGGTATTTCCCTAACCCCTAGGGGCCCTAGAAATCACAATAAATAATGAATAGGTAGGTGCCTGGCATTTTGTAGTTCATAAAGTGCCTCCTTACTTTTATCCAATTCATAGCCTTACAACAAGCCTATAAATTAGGCAGAGCAGGTATTTATTATCCCCATTTTATACATGAAGAAACTGACACTTGGAGAAGTGAAGTGACTGACCCAATATCTTCCCTTATTTTTCTACCCTTCATAGTCTGGCCATCTCCAAATCCCACTAACAACCCAGCTCAGGCATCAGCTCCTCTAGGGAGGCTTCCCTGACCCCCCACTTCCACCCTAGGCTGGGTTAGGTGCCCCTCCTGGAGACCCCACAGCTCCTGGGCTTCCCTACGATAACCGTAGTGCTCCTGCCAGGCTACGGGCCCTCGCAGCTGTGATGGGTCTAGCTTGTCTACACTCACACTCCCCAAGCATTAGAAAAACATCAATAGACGGTTGCTGGGGTGAAGATCATTTCAATGACTAAGGCAGGAATTATTCTCCCCCTTTCACAGATGAGGACACTGAGTCATAAAGAAGGGTGAAGACTTGCCTAAGGAGCATGTCAGTAGCGGGGTCACCTCTCCTTCCTTAGAGGCCTGGGTTCTTTTGCTCCACTGTATCCCTTGTTGTCTGCAATCTTAGACTCCAAACCATTGCTGGAGGCTAGTTTCTGATTTCTCGGGCAGATCTACCTGGTCAGCCAGGTGTGAAAGAGAGGTTGGCAGGAGGGAGGCTCTGTCTGCAGTGGGCTCAATTCTCCAGCCTGGGCCAACACCCTGGTGCAGCCTTAGGAACAGCCACAGGAGTTGCCCAGTTATTGAGCACGCCATGGACCACACCCTGTGCAAGAACTTCCTTTGCACTTCTTACTTCATCCTGTGGCTGGGGCCATTATGATGCCATTTTGCAGGTGAGCCAGGAAAGACCCTGGCCTAAGGCCACTCAGTGTCTGAGATGGGGCTAGAAGCCAGGGCTGCATCCCTGGCAGCAGGCAGCCCCAGGAGTTTGCTGGCACCAGAGCCAGAAATAAATGCACAGTCAGAGTACAGGAGACAACTCTCAGGGGGCCTGCAATGTGGGCAAAGCCCCAAACTCACCTCCCACCCAGGGCTGGCTGGAGGGACAAGACTCTTGGGCCCAGGGAACACATGCTTGCCCTGGTAGTCCCCTGCACTGCCTGTGGACAGGGACATGCCATTTGTCAGACCCCTGCAAACTCCAGGCTCCAGGCCAGGCTAGAAGCAGCTGTCATATCAACCCTGCACAAATGCTCAGCTCCCAATTTCTTATTTGAATGAGACTTCACATATCTGCTCCTGACTGGCTGACAGATGCTGAGCAAGGCCCCATCTCTCGTTGGGCCTCACTTTACCTATCTGTGAAATGATGCCATGAGTGGGGTGGCTGGGCAGGGAGGGGCTAGGTTTGGGGGATGGTATCTTAATGGAACCCACCAACTCTGACATTCCCAGGATTGACTACAGGCAGCAGGGGATGGTGATTAAGACCCTGGATGCTGGAGGCAGATGACATGGATTGAAATTATGATCCTGGGCTAGCTACCCAACTTCCCTGGGCCTCAGTGTTCTCATCTATAAAATGGGAATGATAGTAGAAAAAAGACAGAAAGTAAATGTTTATATTGATTATGTGGGATGAGAAGAAGAGAAGATATGGTAATTTATTTTGTCTGTTTTCCTGCCTTTTTCTAAAATTCTCCATTATCAAGTGTTTATACTTTTAAAAATGTATTTTCTTTGTAAATTAACTTTATGAGATATCATTTACATATAATATATCCTTTTTAAAATGGGAGAAATAATAAGTAACAGTATCTACCGTATAGGTTGTTATGGGGATTGGGTTAATGTACATAAAATATCAGATGGTAGTAAGAAGTGCTAATAAGTGTTTGTTAAATAAATAAGCCCGGGGCCAGCCTGGCTTCCTCCTCATCCTCCTCCTGCTCACCTGGCCTGGACCCCAACCTCTCCCCTAGCACTGAGTTCACTGCCCAGGTCCTAGCGCAGCACTCCAGACCTGGACTATTTCTACAGCCGTCTCTCTGCACCTGTCTTCGTCCATTGCTGCTGCTACAACAAAATACCATAAATTGGGTGCTTTGGCCGGGCGTGGTGACTCATGCCTGTAATCCCAGCACTTTGGGAGGCCGAGTAGGGCGGATCACGAGGTCAGGAGATCGAGACCATCCTGGCTAACACTGTGAAACTCCTTCTCTACTAAAAATACAAAAGCAAAATTAGCCGGATGTGGTGGTGAGCGCCTGTATCCCAGCTACTGGGGAGGCTGAGGCGGGAGAATGGCATGAACCTGGGAGGTGGAGCTTGCAGTGAGCCGAGATCCTGCCACTGCACTCCAGCCGGGGTGACAGAGCGAGACTCTAGCTCAAAAAAAAAAAAAAAAAAAAAAAAGCCAGTCATGATGGCAGATGCCTTTAATCCCAGCTACTCAGGAGGGTAAAACAGGAGAATCGCTTGAACCTGGGAGACGGTGGTTGCAGTGAGCAGAGATTGCGCCACTGCGCTCCAGCCTGGGCGACTGGGCGAGACTCCATCTCAAAAAAGAAAAAAAAAAAAAAATGGGTGCTTTATTAACAACAGAAATGTATTTCTCACGGTTCTGGAGGATGGAAGTCCAAGACTAAGACAGCAGATTTGGAGTCTGGTGAGGCCCCACTTCCTGGGTCATAGAACGGTGCCTTCTTATTGTGTCCTCATGTGGTGGAGGGGGTGAGGGTCTCTCTGGGGCCTCTTTCATAAGAACACCAATCCCATTATGAGGGCTCTGCCTTCCTGACCTAATTCCCTCCCAAAAGCCTCACCTCCTAATATTGTCACCTTATAGGGTAAGATTTCAACATATGAGCTTTGGAGGAACATAAATATTCAGACCATGGCAATCTCACAGGAATCACACCAATATTCAAATCTGGCCACGTTCCTACCCAATTCAAAAGCCTTCCATGCCTCCCCGCTGACCCTGGCTGAAAGTCCTAGATTTTCCATGAGACACAGTTTCAATAAGCCATGTAACTTTTCTGTATCTTTGTTTTCTTAACTGGAAAAGAGGGATAAAAAGAGTAGCTCCCTCATACACTCGCAGGATTCCATCGTGAGCATGGTGGGGTACACAGTCTAGCCCAGAGCCTGCCTGTTCCTCTCTTCCTCTTCTCTTACCATCAGTCTGTTCCAGCTCCCGCTTCTGAACACGCCAGGCATGGTCCTGCCTCAGGGCTTTTGCCCCAGCTGTTTCCTGCACCTGAACGGCTGTTTCCCCAGAAATGAGCCTGACCCGCCCCTCTCTTCCTTCAAGCCTTTGCCTAAAAATCACCTTCTCAATGAGGACCCCAGCCCACCCTTGTTAAAACTGCAACCCCTCTTCCCATCACCCTTGCATACCCTAACCCCTCCTATATTTGCTCCATCTCATTTATCACCGATTTTATTTATCACCTATTCATCTATTTTACTTATTGTTTTTCATCTGCCTTTCCCCGCATCTGATTGTAAGTTCTTTGGGGGAAGATCTTTCTGGTCTATTTTCTTTAATGTTAGCACCGTCCTCCTTTCCCCAGCACTTAGAAAATACCTAGGACAGGTTGGGTGTGGTGGCTTATGCCTGTAATACCAACACTTTGGGAGGCTGGGATGGTCGGATCACTTGAGGTCAGGAGTTCGAGTCCAGCCTGGCCAACATGGCCAAGCACCGTCTCTACTGAAAATACAAAAATTAGCTGGCATGGTAGCACGCACCTGTAATCCCAGCTACTCAGGAGGCTGAGGCATGAGAATCACTTGAACCCAGGAGGCAGAGGCAGAGATTGCTGTGAGCTGAGATCATGCCACTGCACTTCAGCATGGGCAACAAAGCGAGACTCTGTCTCAAAAAACAAACAAACAAACAAACAAAAACCTAGTACAATGTAGGTGTTTAATAAATACTGGCTGAATGACCAAACAAATGAATGAACATAAAGCACTTAGGACAAAATTAGGCTGGTGGTAAATACTCAACGAATGTTAGCTATTATTATTACTATTAGTGATTCTTCAAAGTGAGGCTCCCATGTCCCTCCTCCTTGACTTCTCCAAGCTCATAATCACACCTTCCTTTTCCCCACCACACCCTGCCAATCTCTCAATTATAGTAAGGAGCACACCACTCTTTTTCCATTTAGGCGGAACCAAATGAAATTGCCATTTCTTGTAAGTCAAAACAAGTCACATACTGGCCATTTCATGTGGTTTAACCTAGTAAGTTTCCCATAGCAGCCTGCAGACCCCCAAGAGGCACAGTTTGCCCACAGAAGCAAAGTCACCTACTCCTGCCCCTTCAGACCAGGTGTGATTGCAAAGCACGTCCAATCTGTTCTGAAGGAGGCAAGGCACGGATTATACACTTACAATACAAGAAGATTCTGCTCAATTATTTTCTGGACCTCCTGAGATTTAATAGAGAAGATAAAAACACACCAACTTGTAAAACAATCCAGTTTCTGGTCATTTTGAAATAGCAGAGATTTAAGGCTGAAACCCCTCGGTGGGGAGCTAGCTGCCTGCCTCTAAGGAGATTCAATTAACGAATCGCCTTCCAGTCTCGGCTTGGCTACTGAGATTTGTTCACTCTAAGAGGTTGGCTGTCAGAGCTCAAACAAATTCAGCAACTGCTGAGTCTACCCCCATTTCACAGATGGGGAAAGTGAGGTCCAGAGAAGGGAACGGATTGGCCCAAGGTAGGGCAGAGGAACACTTCATCCTGGAATCTATGTCTGCTAACTTTAGTCTCATGGTCTTTCTTGTGGATTAAACTGTTTCTATGCTGGCCAGACTCCGGTACTGTAAGCTTCAGTGCCACTATTTTTTAAGCTGTATTTGTCAAATGAAATGTTTATTAAGCCTCAGATAAAACACTGAACACTTCTTCACTAGACGGCAGCTTCTTTATTTATTTATTTTTTTGAGATGTTGTTTCGCTCTGTCGCCCAGGCTGGAGTGCAGTGGCGCAATCACGGTTCACTGCAACTTCTGCCTCCCAGGTTCAAGTGATTCTCCTGCCTCAGCCTCCTGAGTAGCTGGGATTACAGGCATGTGCCACCACACCTGGCTAATTTTTATATTTTCAGTAGAGACAGGGTTTCATCATGTTGCCCACGGTGGTCTCAAACTCCTGACCTCAGGTGATCCGCCCATCTTGGCCTCCTAAAGTGCTGGGATGATAGGTATGAGCCACTGCTCCCGGCCAGAAAACAACTTCTTACAAATAACAGCACTATATATGTCTCTTTCTATAGTTACTTCCTTAGGATAAAGCCCTCAAAGTAGCTGGTTAAAGGCAAAGGGCAAGTAGGATCATTTTCATGACAACAGGCTGCCAGATTGCTCTGCAAAATTAAATGCCACAGGCAAATCCCTACAGCCTTGCCAGCACAGAGTTTCATCCTTTTATTTTTATTTTTCCTAATTTTACAGGAATAAATACAGACTCCTTTCATTTATTAAATGTTATGTGTTTTCTGGGGGGAAAAAAGGCACTCCAATCGTGGAATCAGGATCCCTGGGCTCGGTTGCTGATTTGCTGTGTGACCTTTGCCAGTCACATCCCCTCTGGGGACAGGGGATGCCTATCTGTAAAATGAGGGGGTTGAATGAGATGATGTCTTAAGGCTCCTTTCAGCTCAGACATTCCATAATTCCACGGTGCACTTAAAAATTATTAGCAATTAAAGTCATAGCATGACTTTTTAATAACCCGAATCTGCCATGCTCCTAAATCAGGCCAAAAAGGCTTTAACTAGGCAAGCAGGAAAACAGGGCCCAGATTATACATGTGTTGAGATAACAGGAGACCCAAGTAGCACTTAAGCCTGTGCCTCGGAGCTGGGCTCATGGGCCAGCACATATACTTTGCCTGCTTTTACGAGGAGATAATAACACTCATTTGTGGTCCAGCTCCCAGTCCTGTGCAGCTCCACCATGGCCGCAGGGCAAGGTCATAGGCACTACTTCAGCCCGAGAATTCCACAGACTTTCAGTCCGAGGTAGCTCACCCCAGGTTCTGCTTGAATACCTGTGATGACAAAGAGCTCACTACCTGTCCAGGGGCCTCCTGTCCTCTTTTGGCTGAAAGAAAGTCCCTGGGTGCGGGGCAGGTCATGAAGGGGATAAGAAAGTCCAGAAGGCTGAGAAGCGATTCTTAGAAACGGCTCCCTCAAACAGGGCAGGCATCAGGGAGGTGGAGAGGAGGCCACATGGGGGCGGGAAAGGCCTGCAGAGGGGCTCTGGCTCTCCTCACTCCAGACCTCTCAGAAGGTCCCTAGGAGGGGCAGGAAGCTGGGGAGACACATTCCAGTTCTGACACACAGGTGGGTTCTGAACAAGCCCCAGGAAAGCGGAGGTCCCACAGTCTGCTCCGGGGCAGACACCTCAGCTCCCTCTTCTTGCCTTGGCTCCCTGGGCTTTGATGGGAGAAACTGCTGGGGCTGGAGGTGACCACACTTAAGGGACCTGATCACTGCTTCAGGGTGAGGGAGGAAGGGTCAGAGGTCGTTTGTGTGTTCAGAGCAGGACCAGCAGGAGAGGCAGTGACTGGGTAGCAGATTCCAGCCTGGTTTACAACTAATGAGATCCCCATCACAAGGAGTGTACAAGGGGGCAGCAAGACCTTCCAGAGGGGATCTTACAGAGGGGCTGGGCCAGATGCCATAGGTCTTCTTTACCTAGGGAGCCTGGACCACAGTCCCTCAGACCTGTGCTCTGTCCCATCCCTTAATGCCACGCAGACACAGCCCCTTGGCATTGTTACCCCTCTGAGGTCCAGGCGTGGCCGCCAGTCAACCCTTGTCACACCAGCTAGTGTGTGTCACACCTTATCACACACTAGCTCTGGGACACGGAGCTAGGCACCAGCACCTGGCCCGGGTGGGGAAGGGGAAGGAGCGGTCCTGTACCACTCTGTAAATCGAGGTGCCTACATGGGGCTGGTCCACGCAGTCGTGCCGCCAGGAGTCCAGCCACCTCCAACCTAGGGCTCCTCCAGCTCCAGACGAGTAAACCCTCTTGGCAGGCCGGCTGATGCCCCACCTGCACGCCCAGGCCGGCTTGGCGGGGACCCGGGGTTGCCCCCCCCCCCCCACCGTTTCCTGTACCAGGAAGCTGAGGCCCAGCAGGTAACGCAGCCAAGAGGGGGAGGGTCCCGACAAGAGTCCCATGGAGCACCCGGGCCACAGCAGGGGCCTGTCGGGACCGGCTGGCCGCGCCCAGAGTGAGCTTCCCTCACCGCTGGCCGGAGGGGTGGGCGGTGCAGACAGTACTCATGCGGGCAGCGAGCCGTCGGGAGCCCGAACCTCGGGGCGGCCCCTCCCAACAACCCCGCGAGAAGGGGGCCACCAATGAGCCCGCTATCCTGACGGGGAAACTGAGGCCTGAAGAGGAGCAGTGCTTTGTGCAAGGTCACGCAAAGGGGCTGAAAGCCAGGTCCCCCGCGCGCCGAGCCCCGCATCCCTCCCTCTCCGAGAGCTGCAGCCGCGGGGGGCTCAGCGCGCACGTCCCGCCCGACGCCCCCATAAAGCAGACCAGGAAGGGACGGCCGGCGGCGCGGGGCCACTGAGGCCTGAAGAGGAGCAGTGCTTTGTGCAAGGTCACGCAAAGGGGCTGAAAGCCAGGTCCCCCGCGCGCCGAGCCCCGCATCCCTCCCTCT
>NW_012114944.1:3778405-3780041 GCF_000951035.1 Colobus angolensis palliatus
TCGCAGCGACTGGGGCGGGCTGCTGGCCACCAGGCGGAGGCTGGGGACAAGCAGAGCCGGCGGCCCCACGTCCCGCCGTGCCCTCTCTGCGTGGTGTGGGATGAGGAACCTGACCTCCGGGAGCCTCAGTTTCCCCCGTGGTGAAATGGAGACAATAAGTGCGTCGGCCTCTTAAGGCTGTTTGAGCCCTGGATGTGACAATCCCGGACAGGTACAGTGGGCGCGCAGAGCCCGACCGGGGAAGCGCTCCTTTCCCCGAGCAGTTACAGCGGTTACCGAGGCTTCCCAGTCCGCAGGGAGGAGAGGAGGACGCCCTTCCTTCTCTCGGGACCAGCGGGGGCGCTGCTTGCCCAGCCTCGCCGGCTGGGGAGCCCTGAGGACACTAGACAATGGGGAGGCCCTACCTTTGGGTACCACCCCCACCGAACACTACTGAGCCACGCACTGCTCTAAGCGCCTTCTGTGCATTACCTCCATTCACTGTCACACAGGCCTATGAGGTTGATACCATTACTCACCTATTTGACACAAAAGAAAGCTGCGGCACACAGAGGTTAAGTACCTAGGTTAAGATCACACGGCTAGTCATGCAACCCCAGGCAGTATGGCTCCCAGGGCTGCTAAGCTAACAGCCACTCTACCACACCACGTCTCCGAAGAGCTCTTGGTTTTGTTCAGTAAAGACCATTATCTTGAGGGCCTTGAACTGCTCCGTGGCACATAGTAGGCACTCAATATATAGCTGTGGAGTGGATAACAGTACACTATTACTACTTTACATATCTGTATCATTTCTTCTAAGCCTAGCAACCCCTTTTTTTAGCAACTATTATTACCTCCATCTTACAGATAAGAAAATTGAGGCTTGGAGTGGCAAGGTACTTGGGGAGCTCTTGATTCTCTCCTTAGAATGTGACTCAGCTTTCATAGTCCACTGCACCACTCCCCTGCCCAGAGATGGACGGGCTCCCTGCCCACTACCCAAAGCCCAGTGTGCAGTATGGTCCTGAAAACCCTCAGCCTACAGCTCTGATTCAGGCCTTCTGGAGTTGGACTGCCCAGCAGGCAGACTGAACGCATGCTTCCGGTGTTAGCATGCAAGAGTTGGGTATCTAAACTTTCAAAGAAGCATATGGATGGCTGGGCACCGTGGCTCATGCCTGTAATCCCAGCACTTTGGGAGGCCAAGGCAGGTGGATTGCTTGAGATCAGGAGTTCAAGACCAGCCTGGCCACCATGGTGAAAACCTATCTCTAGTAAAAATACAAAAATTAGCCAGGTGTGGTGGCATGCGCCTGTATTTCCAGCTACTTGGGAGGCTGAGGCAGGAGAATCACTTGAACCTGGGAGGTGGAGGTTGCAGCGAGCCGAGATGCAGGATTGCACACATGGGGAAACTGAGGCCACAGTGGGCATGACCTACCCAGGATCCCCTAGCTAGAAAACCACATAGCACGTCTGGTTCCAAAGTTGGGCCCATCTGCTGGCACCTTCTATTAGGCCTTAGTGTGGTTTGGGATGGGCCAGGAAACCTCCCTCTTCCTCCTTCCCAGTGCACCCACATGGCTGGCTTTTTTTTTTTTTTTTTTTGAGATGGAGTCTCTCTGTCGCCCAGGCTGGAGTGCAGTGGCGCAAT
>NW_012114944.1:3780091-3827617 GCF_000951035.1 Colobus angolensis palliatus
TTTTTTTTTTTTTTTTTTTTTTTTTTTTTTTTTGGAGATGGAGTCTCACTCTGTTGCCCAGCCTGGAGAGCAGTGGCATGATCTCGGCTCACTGCAAGCTCCGCCTCCCGGGTTCACGCCATTCTCCTGCTTCAGACTCCTGAGTAGCTGGGACTACAGGCGCCCGCCACCACGCCCGGCTAATTTTTTGTATCTTTAGTAGAGACGGGGTTTCACTGTGTTAGTCAGGATGGTCTCGATCTCCTGACCTCGTGATCCGCCTGCCTTAGCCTCCCAAAGTGCTGGGATTACAGGCATGAGCCACCAAGCCCAATGGCCGGCTTTGTTAATCTTCCATGTGTAGGTAAACATCTTGTGCAGGACCAGAACATACGTGTGTGTGGTGGGGGTGGGGGACAAGTTCCCCATCTATATGCCCCACGTGGAACTTTCTGTATGATATGGCCCCATGTCCATGAGGGAGGGGGTTGAGAAAGAATGAGGAGACTGGGGGCTGCGGGGGGGTCTGTGTTTGGAGGATAGCAGCCTTGAACACGGGCAATCTCTGGGAGTGAGTGAGTACCTTTTCTGTTGGGGGATGTTGGGAGGGGGGCCTTCCACCTCCTTTGACCCAGTCCCTTTATTCTTAGGGATGTTGCCCCAGGGAGGTTCCCTGGGTTACTCCCTTTTCCTCTCCTATAGAGCAGGTCAGCCCACAGCTTGCTGGGGGCCTAAGGCCTGGGGAAGGCATGCTTTGAGCTTGAGGTCCTGTCCCCTAGGGTGGGAAGATGGGGCTGAGAGGGATCGGATCCTCCAGCCCTGGAAGGCAGCAGCCCCGGGGGAAGGGGACGACAGCTGTGGTGCGGGCCAGGAACCTGACACCAGGAGTGGGCCCCAAACACCCTCCAGAAAGAGCAGGGAAGGGCGGGCAGGTGCCCCAGGGGCAGTAGCAGCAGGCACAGATGCTCTAGGGTGGGCCCACTGGTCCCTGCTCAGCCTCCCTGTCATGTGGGTATCACGCTTCCCTTGTTGTCTCTGATGAAGGGGAGAAATAGTGCTACAATCCCAGCTTGAGGCAACCATGAGGAAATTCTTCCTCTAGTTTTCCTTGGCCTAGAACTGTCTTCTGAGGGTATAACCCAGGAGGCCACAGGCCAGGCATGCCCCTTCCCTGGGTCCTTGGGGAAGGTGTTCTAGGTTCCAGAGGTGGGGTAAACCAGGGGGAGTCCTCCCTGGCTTTGCAGTAAGGACCGTAGGCTGGAGCACAGCTCCACAGGTGGCTGTGTCACTTTGGATAGGTTAGCTAACGTCTCTGAGCCCTGTCTACTCATTGGTAACCTGAGCTTGGCCTGGGTGAGTTGACGCTGTAGGACAGGCAGTTCTCAATCCCAGCTCTCTGTCAGGGCCTGAGGAGGCAGTTAGTCCTCACTGCCCTGTGTCCCCAACCCTTCTGTGTATGAGAATGCCTGGGCCCCACCACAGGCTCCAGGCATAGGAACCTAGCACCAACATTTTTAAAAAGCTACTCAGGTGATTTGTGTGTGTGTGTGTGTGTGTGTGACGGAGTTTCGCTCCTGTTGCCCAAGCTGGAGTGCAATGGCACGATCTCGGCTCACCACAACTGCCGCCTCCCAGGTTCAAGCATTCTCCTGCCTCAGCCTCCCAACTAGCTGGGATTACAGGTGCCCACCACCACGCCCAGCTAATTTTTTATATTTTTAGTAGAGACAGGGTTTCACCATGTTGGCTAGGCTGGGCTTGAACTCCTGGCCTCAAGCGATCCACCTGCCTTGGCCTCGCAAAGTGCTGGGATTACAAGCGTGAGCCACGGTGACCACTACTCAGGTGATTCTAAGGTGCAGCCAGGTAGGAGCCAGAGGTTCCATAGTGTTGGGTCAAATGCAAAGTACCACCCACCCCTCTCCCCAGGAGGGCAGGGAAAGAGCATAGCACTTTCCACACATTGCCACAGAGCAAGCTCTGAGCAGAGCTTCTCCTCTGCCTGGGGTTGGGGGGATGTGGGGAGATGGAGGAGAGAGGAAGAGAAGCGGAGAGGAGGAAGAGAGGGAAGAAGACAAGGGGGGAAGAGGGGAGAAAGGAGGAAGAAGGGAAGGAGAGGAGAATGGGGAAGGAGGAAAAGGGGGATGAGGGAGGAAGGAGGGGGAAGGAAGAGGAGGAAGGAGGGGGAAGGAAAGAGGGAAGGAAGAGGCGGGGGAGGGGCAGGGAAGGGGAGGGAAAAAGGTAGAGGTGGGCTGCCATTTATCCAGTAGCCCCTGTGCCCATTGTCTGATTCTTTTTTGATTGCTGTTGCTGAACAGGGAATGTGAATTCCAAGGCTAAAGGCAGAGGGACCCCCTGGGCCAGAGCTCCCCGGCAGCTGGGGCTTTTGCAGGCTTCAGGGCCCCACAGGTGGTGTTTCCTTCATAAGAGGGTTGCTCAGCCCCGGCGTGGTGACTCACGCTTGTAATCCCTGCACTTGGGGAGGCTGAGGTGGGAAGATCACGAGGTCAGGAAATTGAGACCATCTTGGCTAACGTGGTGAAACCCCATCTCTACTAAAAATACAAAAATTAGCTGGGCGTGGGGGCGCATGCCTGTAATCCCAGCTACTCAGGAGGCTGAGGCAGGAGAATCGCTTGAACAACGGAGGCGGAGGTTGCAGTGAGCTGAGATTACACCACTGCACTCCAGCCTGGTGGCAGAGGGAGGCTCTGTCTCAAAAAAAAAAAAAAAAAATTGGGCTGCTCGTTCCCGTTGGTGGCACTTTCCTCTGTGCCAGGCTCCAGGCTCTGCACCAGTTTACCTGCTTTAGCCCTCCTAGGAGCCTCATGGGGCTGGACCTCTCATCATCCCGACGACCAACCTAGGGGCACAGTATCCAGCCTCTACAGGGTGCAGCTGGGCCCCTCGGGCGCCCTCAAGCCACCAGCACACTTCATCAACAGTTTGGTGGTGAAAGGGCCTCAGCAGATGAAAGAAGTTGAGCAAGAATGAGAAAGGCAGTCAAGCCACAGTGCAGGGTATTCACAGAAAAGCGGGCCCTCAGGCCAGCCAGGAGCCCACGTGGACAGGGAGGAGAGGAACCCTGAGCGTCTCCTCCTCGAGGCTGCACAGGCGGTGCAGTGTAGGGAACTGGGATCCTGGTGCACCAACCCCTCAAATTCACACCTGTGGGTGACAGTGGGGCTAGGGACCAGCCAGGGCCACCACGGGGCCTGTCCATGGTCCCCAGTGATGGGGAAAGCTTCCTCCCCAGCCCAGATGGGAGCCTCAGATCAGAGCCAGGAGGTCCCAGGGCAGCGTCCCCTAATCCTGGGTGGTTTTCCAGAGAGGAGGCTTCCTTGTGAGAACCCCCCACGCACAGTCCTTCATACCAAACACAGCCAACTCAAGGCTAGGCCAGCACAGACAGAGGTTTTGCTGAGAAATGAGTTGCCAAAGTCACTGGTATGGCCTTGACCCCCTGCCTCAGGTGGGGACAGACTGAAGCCTCTATTTGCTGAGGAGGGACCTGGAGGAGCCTGACCCTGCACTGGGGCCACAGTGGGTGCTGTGATGAGCCAGTCCTGGCTTGCGCTGCAGCAGTCTCCACTTGCCACCTTCTCCTACCCTCCCAACCACCCATTTTTCAGAGGAGAGGTGACTCTCCATGCCCCAGCCTGTGAAGTGGGCAGTGGGAGGTCACAAGTGGGGCACTTGAGCCAGGGCTCTCTGCCCAACCCCCACATCAAGTTCCTGGTGGTGCAGCACAGGGGGTTTCCCTGGGATCCCCCCAAAATGGACTGTGAGCAGGAAGGAGGAAACAGGCTTCAGTACACGGAGAGCATCCTGGATGCAGACCCAGGCAGCACTGAAAAGAAGCTGCTACCCAGAAAGACAAAACCCTAACATCTCAGGGAACCAGGCAGGGGCTGGCCCTACAGATGCTCACAGAAATAGCAGCCAGAGATGCCCTAGTCTGGAAGGCTGGTGGTGGCACACCCTGGCACCGTGGGCCCATCCAGGAACAATTGGTAACTGAGAACTGTTTAAGTTCCAAAGCTTATGAATGATTTCCACCATTTACATTGTTTCATATTGATATAACCTAGAGAATGTTCCAGGTTACCCTATAGAGGCAGTGCTCTTGCTTGTTTACATGCCAAAGTGCTCGTGGAAGAGGTGACAAAAGGGTGGCACCCCTGGTAAGTGCATGCCTATGAAGAAGTAGCCCAACCAATGGCTTTGCAGCACACAATGTCCCGGTGGGGAAACTGAGGGCCAGAGAGGGGAAGGGACGTGTCCAGGGTCACATGGTGATGGGACACCCAGGGCTGGGCCACTGGTCCGTGCCCAACCTCCACGGGTGAGGAAGGCTTTGGGGAGGGGAGGTGGCCAGGTCAGGCCTCCCCGTCCACCTCGTCCTCGCTGGCGCAGCCCTCAGACATGGCTCTGCGCTGGGATGTCCGCCTCTCCATGTACTCGGCCTTAAGCTGCTCCAGCTCCCGCAGCTCAGCCTCCAGTCGCTCCCGGTGGACCATGCGCAGCTGCTGCAGCTGTTTCATGCGGAAGGGGTTCATGTCGTTGAAGGCGATGTTCATCAGCTTCCTGGGAGGAGGGCACAATCAGCCCAGAGCACGTCACCCCACCTGGCTGGCGTTTACCCACCTGGCTGGCATTTACCAGGCTCTCCCAGACAGACATCCCCGCATTCCTTCTGCCCTTGTGGCTGAGCCCTGGCCCCTGCCCTCAGGAGGAAACAATGAATAAGATGATTTCCACCCACAGAGATATGTACTGAGGCAGGAGGAAGATCAGAAGAAAGACACCTAACCCAGCAGGGAAGGGCTGGTCATGGAGGGCTTCTTGGAGGAGGTGACATGTGAGCTGAGTTTTAAAGAACGAATAAAAGGTGACCAGGCAAAGAAGATAGTAGTGGTGGAAGTGGCAAGGAGGCATTCTAAGTAGAAGAAACTGCAAGGGCAAAAGCCCGGAGGTGGGGTTGTCCTAGGAACTCGTATAATTCTGTTTTCCAGGAACACTGGCCGTGGATGTTCAGGGTAGGGGAAGGTGGGCAAAAAATGAAACTCCATGGAGGCCTCAAATGCCATATATTAAGGGGGCAGACAGATCACTCAGATAGTCAGACTTCCCCGAAGATTTCTAAGCCATTAATAGGAGCATCAGCATCACTTACCAATCTCTACTTGCAAACATCAGCCTCCCCTCTGCTATGTGTCCTGGGGGTAGTGAGTGGTGGGAGTGGCAGGGGGGTGGGGGGTCCTCACCGGCTGTTGGAGATGGTCTTGGTGAAGAAGCGCAGGTACTGGTAGATTTCCAGGCCATCGTGTAGCCTCAAGATCTCCTTCTCATTGTACTTGAAAACGGCCAAGGCATAGCGAAACACCACCTGGGGGCAGAGTGGGGGCTCAGGTGGGGCACGGGAGGCCAGGCAGATCATCCCTGGAGGGAGGGAACCTGATAGACCCAGGCAGTATGGAAGACCCTGGACTGGCTGCAGAAGTTGAGGCCTGGAGGCACAATGTGCGGGGGAGGGCTCCAGAGGGCTGGGGGAGACTGAATACCCCCAGGGGGCGCATAGCTTGAAATCTGGGGATTTGGACAGAGTCCTGGCTCTAGCCTGTCTTGTCCCATGACTGTGGGTGAGGCATGCCCCTGTGGAATCTCATGGAGTTCATCTGTATCTTTATGTGGAGCTTTGGCAGGAACCAAACAAAACAACAGGCCAGACGCGGTGGTTCACGCCAGTAATCCCAGCACTTTGGGAGGCCAAGTCAGGCAGATCACCTGAGGTCAGGAGTTCGAGAGCAGCCTGGCCAACATGATGAAACCCTGTCTCTACTAAAAATACAAAAATTAGCCAGGATTGGTGGTGTATGCCTGTAATCCCAGGTACTCCAGAGGTTGAGGCAGGAGAATTGCTTGAACCTGGGAGGCGGAAGTTGCAGTGAGTGGAGATCATGCCACTGCACTACAGCCTAGGCGACAGAGCAAGGCTCCTTCTCAAAAAAAAAAAAAAAAAATCTCTGGGTGCTTTGTAAACTGAGGTGTAAACTAGGACTGAGTTGGGGGACCTGCCCAGGGTCTCCGGGCAAGGTCAGGACAGAGCTGGGTCCAGACCTGAGCTCCGGTCTCTTAATCCAAGGCTTAGTCCAAACAGGAGGAAGAAAAGGAGGCCCCAGGTGACTGGGGGGCAAGGACAGCATAGGGATGTGTCTCGCTGATCATGCTCACACTTCCTCTCCACGGAAAAGAAATCCCCCAACTTTAGGATATATCTTCAGAGGCAGAACCACTACTTCTTCTCATACATGCAAAGCACTTTACAGTTGACAAAGCCATGCTCTCAGGAGACGTTCTCAACAGCCCTGACAAGTAAGCATTGTCTTCCCATTCTCCAGGGGCAGAGTCAAGACCCAGATGGGTGAAGGAACTTGCTCAGGGGCCCCATCCCCTGGCAGCACCCTACCTTGGTCCCTTCGTACAGGAAGGCATCCCAGACCCGAAGGAGGATGTTGCTAATGAGACTGTCTGCAAAGACCACGAGGAACCAGTTGAAGGTGATGAGGGAGAGATCCACGTGGTGCTGCCCCAGGTGGGCCATCAGCCTGGGCAGCTTCTCCGAGAGCAGGTCCTGGAGCACCCGCTGGTCCACCTGGAAGCCAGTGAGAGAGCCTGTCATCCGCAGCCCAAGGATAAAGCTGCCTCCCTCCCTGCCCAGCCTTCCTACCCAGTCAGTCCACACACAGTTCTGAAGCTGCTCTGGGCAGGTTCTTTCCTGCTCCTCAGGGAGCCAGAGCCCAATCTAGCTGGGAGTCAGATACAGCATCATATCACTCCACTGCTCCTGACATAGGCCAGAGTCCTCTGGACCAGGGCACTGGGCTCTGCAGTGGAGCCGTGTGGGCTGGCACGTTCTCAGCTCCCTCACCCATCTGAATCCCTTGAGCCAAGCAGGAGCTCAGGGGCCAGCTGATCCTCCTGGCAGTTCAGAGACACTGGTCTCATGCCCACAGGCCTTGGCAAAATGGAAACTTTGTCTTTAGGCTTATATCAGCTGACATCCACAGCCCCTTCTCTATACCCAATTTGTGCCTGACACCTAAGATGCTAGGCGGATGTCTGGTCCAGGGACAGGTGTGTGTGTGGGAGGGCATAATGTCCTGCCTTGCCAGACACCAAGGAATCTTCTCAAAACAGGGTGCTCCTGGCGACAGTGGCCAGTGACCTCTCCTTGTGGCCACTGTCATGCCTCTGTCCTTGTTTCACTGGATGGGTTAACCAGTTTCAGCACTGGCTCCTTCCCTGGCTCCAAGACATGGTTCTTTCGTGGTTTTCCTCCTCCTTCTGTGATGACCCCATTTTAGTTTCCCCTTGCTCTTCCTTCCTGGAACTGCTGGTTGCTCAGTCCTCTCCCCTCATTTACGTCCTCTTCCAGGCATTAGCGTCAGCTGTGGCAAATAGCCAGTAGCTCCCATCCTCCCTCACCCAGAACCTTGGGTCATCTACGGAGGCCAAGTGTCCAGTTCAAAACCTAAGGTAACTCCCTGAGTCTGAGATGCCATTGACCTACTGAAGGATTTATGGATGAACTGATACAATGCCAGAAATTTACTTCGAGATAAAGCAGGAGGAGCGGATGGGAGTTCAGAAGAAATAACACTGGCTCCCTGGGTTGATAACTGAAGCCAGGTGATGGACATATGGAGGTTCATTATACTATTCCCTCTATTGTTTTGAATGTGGGAAATTTTTCATAATAAAATATGAATAAAAGGGTCATAGAACACACATCAATTTCAGAGATGTTAAGATGTAAAAACTAAATACGTACATTTCCTAGCCTGCCTTGCAACTAGGACAGCCATGAAATAGTTCTGACCAGTAAACTGCAAGTAGAAGTTGCTGGGTCAGGGAGCCAGCTCCTGGTGTTCACCTTCTGCTTCTCCTGGCCTAGGCCATGGCCACAGTGCTGGAGGCGATGCAGCCATTTTGTGACCAGGAGGTGATGGGTGTGAGGATGAAGGCCACATACCAGAGATGGCAGAGCAGGGAGCTAGGAGCCTGAACCCTGTGGTTCTGCCTGGTCATTCACTATCTGAGAAAAATAATCCCCCATTGAAGCTGTTGTTAGGTTGAGCTTCTCTTCCATGCAGCCAAATGCACTCCCACAGTGCAGAGGGAGAAAAGGAAGCCTGACAGATTCCCAACTTTCCTGAGAGCCACAGGCTTCTAGGAACAGCTCTGGGGCACTGCCCTGCATGGCTGCCAAGTCCCCTCCCTGCCCCACTCACCTGGGATGCCATCAGTGTGCTGGAGTAGTAATCAGTGGGCATGATGGTCTCCACAATGGCCACCAGGCACCAGAAGGCACTCTCCTCTTCCTCTAGGACCAGCAGAGCGATGGCCGCCAGCCTGGAGTGGTAGGAAAGGAGGCCTGGATTGATTACAGAAGTCGTGGCCCTGCCAGGCAGCACGTGGCAGAGGTGGCTTCCAGGGTTCCAGGGGGAAAGTCCTTCCATGTGAGCACCAGTGCAACCTCACTCCCTAACCAGATTGGTGCTCCTGGCACCTGGGTTCGGGGGAGGATGACTGGCATTTTCCAGAGCGATGGGGATCGCTTCAGAGCAGGGGCTCTGGAGTCAGGCTGCTTGGGTAAATCCTGATCTTGTGGCTTCCTGGGTGACCTGGGACAAGTTACGGAACACTTCTAAGCCTCAGTCTCATAATATTCACAGGACTGTTTTGAGGATGAACAGAGCTCATTCAGTGCCCCACACGGTGCCTGCCACACAGTGAGCTCCTTATATATGTGAGCTATCTGCACCTTAATGTTCACAGGCTTTGAGACCTCGGCAAGCACGCTAACCTCTGGACCTTGGTTTCATGATCTGAGATTAGATATTTATTGTTAGCGAGATTAACAATATCTATCCCCCCAGGGCCATGAGGCGTCTTGAGACAGACCTACCGTGCCTCGCTCACTGCCTGGCATTTACCAGGTGCTCAATGCACATAACTTTTTTTCTCCTTTATTTCCCCTGCCCACCAAGTTAGCATAAGGCTCTAATGAAACCATGGGTAAGAAACAAACAAAAACCCACAGGGCTGAGCAGGGAAGTCCTCCTGGGATAAGCACTGTTTTCTCTACTTCTCCCATCTTCCCTGGCAGCTCCCATCCCAGGCCAGTCCAAGAAGACATTTTCCAAAAAATGTCTTTCCAGGGACTACTGGTCTCCCAAGATGCGAGGTGAACACAAGGCTCTATATTCAAAGATATATGGGGAATGTTGCACATTCTAGCTCCTGAGAGGCTTATGATGCACACAGTCTTAGTAAAGCCTCTGAGAAGTCCTGTGGTAACAAAATCCTGTGTGGCTGATTCTAACCCAGCGTCACCCAGGGGGCCCACAGAACCCCTGTTGTCCATTGCACCCATGGGGGCTGAGTAGAATGAATGTTCCTCAGAGGACCCTGGGGAGATGTTGCTTTAGAAAGCCTCTGACTCTATGGTCATAACGAGCATTTAAGGAACACATTCCGTCATCCATATACTCATGCTTCTTAGGGTTCTCTCTAGATTAGATCATGACCTCCACCTTCTTTTGAGGCTCACAACTCTTAGAAACATGGTTGAATCTCAAAAGAAAAAAGAAATATCCCTTCTTTTTCCCCAGTAGAGTGGGAAGGAATTTCTCCCAACTATGGTTCAAATATTTGTACAAAACCTTCCTGAGTTGAAGCTGAGTGGATGAAGGGAACATTCACAGGTCTCCTGGGAAATAGGAGGCTCTGTTCTCTCAGAGCTGGTCTGGAGTGACCTTCACAGGTCACTGAGTTCAAGGATAGCAAATGTGGCATACACTGGCCTCTATTCTCTTTGTCTGTGCCCAGGGCAGACATAACTAACTGATCATGGCAGCATTCCCTTTGCCTAAGCCCATGGTAGACATAAGTAATTGATCACAGTACTCTTTCCCACTGAGTCTGAAGGCTGCCTCAGAAACTCTCCCAGGCAAGGCTCCAGGCAGCTGCTTCCTACTGGTCGTTTCTGGTCTAGACAAACTCCTTATTGCAGTGGTTGAAAAACCAAGACCCAGAAAGCAGAAGTTACCTGCTCAACATTATACAGTCAGTTGGCGGCAGAGTGGAAATAGAACCCAGGGCTCCCAAAGTCTAGCCCAGTGCTCTCTCCACTCTATCCCACCCTGTTCCACCTGAGCCTCAGGATGGCCTCAGTCTAGGGGTTAGCTGCCAGCATTGCTTTAGACTTCAGCACATGTTAAAAAGTCAGTTATCTGAGGCTGGTGGCTAGGATTTACTAACTGCTCAGGGGTATGGCTGAATTCGAACCTAAGGGCATTCAGGGCCCAGGTAGGCTTGCAAAGAAAGGAGTGTGTCGATGGGGGAAAAACAAACTACTTTTAAAGCACCGTACTTATTTTCACAGGGAAATGGGTTTAAAACATTTGCTCTAAATTAGCATTAGCTCATCAAGGTGGTCTCCATCACTATCTAAACAAGCTGGATTTGTTGCCTTAGAGGCAGGGTCTGTCATCTTGAGACATCAAACATGCAGTTCTTTTTCTTTTCCTTTCTTTTTTTGAGATGGAGACTCACTCTGTTGCCCAGGCTGGAGTCCAGCTGCATGATCATGGCTAACTGCAACCTCTCCCTCCTTACCACCTCAGCCTCCCAAGTAGCTAGAACTACAGGCATGTGCCACCACGCCTGGCTAGGTTTTTTTTTTTTTTTTTTTGACAGGGCTTTGCCATGTGGCCCAGGCTGTCTCAAACTCCTGGGCTCAAGGGATCCACCCACCTCAGCCTCTCAAAGTGCTAGAATTAGAGGCGTGAGCCACAGCGCCCGGCCCACACATGCAGTTCTAATGGCTACCACTAGATGGCAAAGAAGACATGTGTCAGGGACCTATAGGCTTGGGCTTAGAGCCTTCAAACGAATACATCGCACATGCCACATTTGAACAGGCTTTCTATTATGAAATGGAGTCTTGCTCTGTCGCCAGGCTGGAGTCCAGTGGTGCGATCTCAGCTCACTGCAACCTCTGCCTCCCTGGTTCAAGTGATTCCCCTGCCTCAGCCTCCTGAGTAGCTGGGACTATAGGCACCCGCCACCACGCCCAGCTATTTGTTCTATTTTTAGTAGAGATGAGGTTTCACCATGTTGGCCAGAATGGTCTCGATCTTTTGACCTCATGATCCGCCCACCTCGGCCTCCCAAAGTTCTAGGATTACAGGCATGAGCCACTGCGCCTGGCCTATTATGTTTACATGAACACCAATTATCTGCACTTGCATATCAAATTTAAGTAAAAATACCATTCAGAGAAAGATATTTTAGAAAACCCGTCTGGGGACCTTCCGCCTCTCTTGGTCTCAGTTGTCCCTTCTGCGCCCCTCTGTGGCCTGTGTGCTGCCTCCTTCTACACAGGGAGAAGGTTCTCGCCTTCTATGAGGCTTATCTCAAGTGCCCCTCCTGCTATAGGATTTTTCTCTGCCCCTTCAGCACAGGTTGAACTTCAAAAGCAGGTCTCAAGAAGGTTACATCTACAGAAGAGAAAGGTTTCTGTGGGGCCTCAGCACAGCCTCTGACTACTGCTATTTGGAGAGAGGGCAGGTTGTATACAAAGGACTGGGTTTGCGGGCTGGGGGCAGCCAGGGCCCAGGGTAAGCAGGTGGCTGGGCCAGCATTTGTGGTGAGGTAATGGGCGGGTTCCTTAGCCTCTCAGACCCTCTCATGTTTCATCTGGGCATGGCACCAGTGAAGGTTTCTGTGAGAATTAAACGCCATCAGGTGTTAAACACCTGGCATCCAAGAGGCCCCCATTATGCATTACTTCCTACCTGGCCTTTGTGTGAAATGCAAAAATTATTATTCATTCTGATAGTTTCCAGCTCCCTTCACAGCTATTCTTACAAGAGGCTTTGCAGGTTTTGTTTCTCCTGGATTTTAACATGTTCAAACAAATGAGAAGTACAGGGACTTTTGTCAGACTGTTGAATGAATGAAATTTCTACAGACCTGACCTGTGGCAGGCATTTAGCGTGGCATGAAATCTGAACATGTTTTCCAAGGAGGCTTTGACTGAGAGGCATTACTGTTGGAGTTTAACTCTTAATTCTCAGGAATTGTACATATGCATGCTCAATTTCACCCAATTTTAGGCTGGAAATAGAGTATGAAAAATAGCTACCTTTGGAAACCACTCAAATTTGAGTAAGGCCACTGAATGTTGATTCTGTGTTAAATAAATGTCACACACCACCTATTCTGAAAAAAGAGCAGTATGGCTTATGTAAATTTTGCTTAGGTATATGTGTGTTTAAAGTAAATGGAGTCAAAACTTGCTTTGGGAAAATATCTGCAACTATGCAGCTTCTACTGAAATAGCTGGGGCTGGAGTAGGGGGATGACAGTCCCTCCCAGTCTTGGAGGGGAGACAGCCCTGTGAACCAGGTGACCTCATCCCCTATCCCCAGTCCCTCCCTCCATCCCCCACCAATTGGACCAGAAGTGGAAATTATTCCTGACTGGGCCAATCAGATTCTTTCTTTGGGGAATTTAGGCCTGGAACACAAGGGGTGGGGTGGGAAGACTCGCTGAAAGGCCCAAGACTCAGGGGCTGAGGTCTCCATTCTGACAGCCTTGATGGTTCCTAAATGTCCACAGAATGAATGGACAGAGGGTGGTCTGCTGAGAGAGAAGGAAGCAGACACACACAATGAAGAGAGGCCAGAGGCCATGCAGCTGCAGAGGGCAGCAGAGCGGTACCTTGGTGCTATATGAGCTCAGGGGATGGCATCCCAGGACTGTGGCATGAAGGCTGCCCCCTGGGGTTGTGCAGGGCTGTGGCCCTGCTGCAGAGAGCAGCTGCCTTGGCTTCCAATGACCATCTGGTCCTCAGCTCTGTTTTCTTTTCCTGGCTTCTGTGAAACCCCCTTGTAACATTTAGAAAGTCCCTTTTCCCAGGGTCTTCTGCGTGGGTTTCACTGAAAGCAAATGATTCCTGACCCAGAAAGTCCTGCCACGTGAGTGGGGCCATACCCTGTAGATTCCAGCAGGCCAAGATTTGAGATGCCATGTGAGTCGTACCTTCCCAAGCACAAATCAAAGGAGAGAGCAGGGACAAGGGGCCTGGAGCTCTGAGCTCTGGCCCATCTCTGTCTTAAACATGTCCTCTCATCAGCCTGTGTTGGGGAACCTGGGCTCATGTCTCCAGGTTCTTGGGAGGCTCCAAAGAGAGAGAGAGAGCAGTGCTCTAAAACAGCAGTCCCCAACCTTTTTGGCACTAGGGACCAGTTTCGTGAAAGACAATTTTTCCATGGACTGGGGTGGGGGAGGGGTGGTTTTGAAACTGCTCCACCTCAGATCATCAGGCATTAGATTCTCATAAAGAACACGTAACCTAGATCCCTCGCATGCAGAGTTCACAATAGGGTTCATGCTCCTGTGAGAATCTCATGCTGCCACTGATCTGACAGGAGGCGGAGCTCAGGTGGTAATACTCTCTCGCCCACTGCTCACCTCCTGCTGTGTGGCCCTGTTAACAGGCCACAGATGGCTATCAGTCCATGGTCTGAGGGTTGGGGACCTGTGCTCCCAAAGGTAACGGTCACACCTTCACTGGGCTTTGGTGGCTCACCTGTTCAGGCCTTGGCAGTAGCCGATGGTGGGGTTCTGCCAGGAGAAGGCCAGAAGCACCCGGCGGAGCTTGTCGGGGAAACTGGAGGTGGGGCAGGTGAAGTGCTTGTTGTTGGGGAAGGTCCGGTTCAGGTCCAGCTCAATCTGGCGGGCAGCAGGGTGCTCGCGGGCCCGGCCCCGGCTCAGCAGTTCCTGGTAGCAGCCTGGAGTGTGCAGGTGCTGGACACGGAGGTGGACCAGCCACCTCCAGACACGAGGCCGGTGTTCACGGGGCACTCCTGCCCGCAGTAGCTGCTTGAGCTCAGCTGAGGGCACAAGCTCGCCCAGGGCGGCCCAGCGCTCCCGCAGCGGCCGATCCACAGCCTCGAGGCCCAGCAGGTGGTGGGAGCGCACCTCCAGTGCCTGGATCTTGGCCAGCAGCTTCAGGTCTTCGACCTCATAGTCGGGCACCGTCAGGAAGCCGTACTCATCATACTCACTGCCAGCAGAAGTCCATGTTAGCAACACCTTGCAGAGCCCTTCCCTAGCTAAGGGGTGGTGGGGACAGGGAGGCCCCCAGGCCAGGTTCCTGCCCTGCCCTCACTGAGGGTTAACCACACAGCAGGTCACTTCAGTTCTCCCAACCTCAGGTTGCGAATCTGTATAACAGGTATAGGAATCCCTGCTCTGCCACCTGAAGACCCAATGAGATCCTTTGTTATAAGATGCTGGCGGCCTAGATAATGCCTGGTACACAGTAAATGCTCAAGAGATATTTACTAATTCTATGCAAATATAAAGGACCCTCTTATTACTCTATGCAGCCTTAGGCCCAAGGAGTCCCGCACTGTGCATACAGAACTCCACTTACCACAGCCAATAAGCCCAGGGATGGATGGGGAACAGATGGCACCAATGACAGGCAGAGGTGGAAGAGCTGGGGACCCATTCCAGATGGCCTGTCATTTATTCAACTCACCTCTACTCTATGCCCTGCCTGCACAATCTCATTTAATCCTAATAATCCTGCAAAGCCGGTGTATTTGCCCAAATCTTGTATCTTCTTTTCCTTCTTTCTTCCCTTCCCTTCCTCCCTTCCAATATATTGCCCAGGCTGGTCTCAAACTCCTGGCCTCAAGCAATCCACCCAGTTCAGCCTCCCAAAGTGCTGGGATTACAGGCGTGAGCCACTGTGTCCAGCTCTTTGCACACATCTTATGGAGGCCGAGTACAAGGCTCAGAAAGGTAAAGGGAATTGTCACACATCGAGAGAACCAGGACTGGCTCCAAAGCTCGAGCTTCTGCCACTGGACTACTCAGCCTCCAGGGGCCTTCGAGCATAGCCACCCTCCTTTCTGTTGTATTTAACTGCCCATGTCCACTGTGTGCAGCAAGGGCTTGGTGCAGAGGAGACGACCTGCTTGTCTCCCCTCCTCCCCTCCCTGACAGGCACATCTGGGAGGCAGCCTGGAGAAACAGAAAGCACAGGGCTCTGGAGGCAGCCTGTGCTGCAAATGTACCGTAGGGCCGTGGCAGGGAGCTGCCTCCTCTGAGTGTGAACCATCTCAGCTGCAGCCACATGCTCATGCATGTGAAGATCAGAGGAGGTAATGCTGTGCAGGACTTGCACATGGTTGGCAGGACCTGGCAGCAGGGAAACTGGGGAGGAGCTGCCAGCTCACATAGACCAGCCCTGCCTGGGCCACCAGGCTCACCTGATGGGGCTCAGCTCGATGCTGTCAGATGAGGTCTCCCCGGCTTCCCACTGCAGCGCCTCCTGGACAAGCTGCCTCAGCAGCTCTGAGCACTCGCTGGTTTCGTCCCCCAGGGCCTCCTGTAGCCTTCTTAGCCCAGCCAGGTACTTGCTTTCCACCTGGCAGTTTCTGGCTTGGAGGTAGGCGCACTGCAAACAGTGGTCAGGGCTGGTCAGGCTACGTGGTGGGACCTGGGCAGCCCCAGAAGCCTGAGGCCTGAACAGCTTTAGGCAGCACAGCCCTTCCAGCTCTCATCTGCCCCACTCCCGACTCCCAGACCTTTGTATAAGGGAAAGGAGATGGGCCCTGAGGCCAGTGGTTTTCAGCAAGGTGGGCAAGAGAGGACCAGGCCCAGGTTGGAGCTGGTTCAGAAGAAAGAGGAGAGGGGTGTGCAGAGACAGCACAAGCTCTTACACAGGTTACAGTCCCATCCTGGTTCAGTCACTGCTAGCTGTGTGGCCTGTGGCAAGTTACTTAACCTTTCTGTGCCTTAACTTCTTCATCCATAAAATGAGGATCATACAGAGTCTGCCTCAGGATTTGGGTGAGTATCAGATGAGCGGATGTGTGTAAAGCCCTTCCCAGGGTGCCTGGCACAGAGCAAGCTCTGCAGGTGGTATGACTGAGCAGCTCCCAGGGGACAGACACTGCCCTTGTGCCTGCCCTCTGCTGCCGCCACCTAGGCTCTTTCTGTTCCTCCAACACACATCCCTCCCACTTCACAGCCCTCCTGCACCGTCTTCCCTTGCTTGGGACACTGCCCCCCGAACCTCGCCTCGCCTTGAACTTTTGTGTTTCCATTTATACAAGCTGGGTGGTACTAGGCAAGTCAGGCAAGTTCCTTGTTTCCCATTTTTGTGAGATGGGGACAGTGAAAATCTACTCATAGCACTGCCATGACCTCTGGGCCACCCCGAATCCTATCTCATCCTGGGGTGGCAGCAAGGGAACAATTCTGCTGCACCCTTGCCGGGCTGCCATCTCCAAACACTTGCCGGGCACCAGCTCCAAGCCATCCTCTGTGCCTGTTCTTCTACCTATCCCACCTGATGCCCACCTCTGTCGCCTGGGCTGCTTCCTGAGTCCCACCATTAACACCTGTTTCAGGGATTGCTTGCTTTTTTTTTCCTAAGAGAGTCTTGCTCTGTCACCCAAGCTGGAGTGCAGTGGCACAATCTTGGCTCACCACCTCTACCTCCTGGGTTCAAATGATTCTTGTGCCTTAGCCTCCCAAGTAGCTGGGATTACAGGTGTGTACCACCATGCATGGCTAATTTTTGTATTTTTGGTAGAGGCGGGGCTTTGCCATGTTGCCCAGGCTGGTCTTGAACTCTTGGGCCCAAGGATCCACCTGCCTCGGCCTCCCAAAGTGCTGGGATTCCAGGCCTGAGCCACTGCACCTGGCCCCTTCTCAGGGATTTCTGCTGCTGATTCCAAACAGTCTCCCCACTTCCAGGCTCATCTCCTCAAGCCCACCCTCCTGAGCAGTCACCGCAGTCTTCTCAGAACAGGAACAGAAGTCTGACTGAGGACTTCTCCACTCAGAATCCTTCAGCTCCCCAGTTTCCTTGGAGTAAACTCCAAACTCCTCACCTCCAGCCTCATGTCTCACTCTCCCCAGCCCTGCCCCCTGCCTCTCAGACCACACATCTTTACTATGCTGTCTCTTTTTCTGGAAGGTCCTTCTCCACTGCTTGCCTGGGTAACATTAACTCATCCTTAGGACTCAATTCAGAAGGTACCTTTGAATTGGACCCCCAAGAATCCCACAAGCCCAAGTGCATCTTTTTGCGGGGGGCGTGGTGGGGACGGAGTCTCGCTGTGTCACCCAGGCTGGAGTGCAGTGTCTCGATCTTGGCTCACTGCAAGCTCCACCTCCTGGGTTCACACCATTCTCCTGCCTCAGCCTCCCGAGTAGCTGGGACTACAGGCACCCACTACCTTGCCCGGCTAATTTTTTTTTTTTTTTTGTATTTTTAGTAGAGACGGGGTTTCACCATGTTAGCCAGGATGGTCTTGATCTCCTGACCTCGTGATCTGCTCGCCTCGGCCTCCCAAAGTGCTGGGATTACAGACGTGAGTCACCGTACCCGGTCCCAAGTGCATCTTGATTGTGTTACACTCCCTCACTAGTCTACACCCTCCTTCAGGGCAGGTACCAGCCTTATTGGTCTTGATGTCCCTACCCCATAGCTACCTAGTGAACGCCGCTGAACAAATGACTCAATCACCAGACCACAGGGGTCTGGAGAAGAACCTGATATGGGCCCTGCTCACAAGGGGTCAGTTCAGAGGGAGAGCAGCAGACAGGAAATGAGGAGAGTGAGACGGGGTGGGCAGCATGGGGACCAGCAGAGGGGCTGGGGATGGAGATGGCAGGAACAGGGCCCTACCCCACACCTTCGTCAGGAGTGCCTTCTCCTTCTCAGCCACCTTTCTCCAGATCTTCGTGACCTGGTGGATCTCGGAGTTGAGGAAGTGGTTCTGGGTCCGGTAAGCTTCCATGTCATCCTGGAGAAGAGAGAGAAGTATGTTATGAGTTGGACATAAACATCTCCCTGGTCCTGGGGAGTCACACCCTCAAATGAGCCCCCAAAGCTTTTCTTTAGAAATTTCCAATAATGGCAACAGAAGAGGAAGTCTGAAAGAAAAAAAAATTTACTTATAGCCCCCTTCTCTATTCTCGATGTCAGCATGATGTGGTAAAGGGACCAACAGGTCTGAATTTAAGCCCTGGATGATGTCCTGGCTGGAAGGCTTCAGGCAGGCCACTGAACCACTCTGACCCTCTGTTTCCTCATCTGTAAAAGGGGCAAATACCAACTAACCTACTGGGCAGTTGGGAGACTAAGTGAGATAATGTGTGGTAACACTGGCTACAGGGACCAAAACAAAGCAAGTGCTCCACTAGTGTTTGTTTTTAAAATCAACATATTTTATCATATATTTATAATCATACTGTAAAATTGACTCAGTGTCACTTCGAAAAACCTTTCAATGTTGCTACAGAAGCTTCCCAATGATCATTTTCAACCTCTGGTGATGATTCTATTGAGTGAATTTACCAGAACTTATTCATCATCCTTTTCCTGTCATTTTTAAATTTGAGCCCGGGGTGTTTGCAGTTGGTTTTTGATTATGAATAATGCTGTGACGAACATCTCTGAGTTTGCCTTTTGTAAGTTGCCCATTCAGTGGAGGGAATGAGCTCCCTGCTGCTGGGACATACAAGGAGAAGCTGGACAAACACTGGGAAGGTTCAAGCAAGGACCTGAGCCTCAGAGGAGGATCAGCTATAGTAGTGGCTCTCAATTCTGCTCAGAAGGACAGTACGGAAGCCTTCAGTCACCTAACACATGCTTAGGGCTACACCTCACAGTTCCAGGGTATTTACTGGCTGAAACTCAGGCCCTTTCTCTCCCATTGTCGTATGGGCTGGAGGCGAGTGCAAGCGATGCTGCAGCAGGGATGACGCCAACGTGGCCTGATTGATTTGGAAATGAAGAACATCACACAGAGTTTGGGGCACTTCCTCATCAGGGTCACATATGCACAGCCCGCAGGTGGTCCTGGCCCTCCCTGTGTGAGCCTTCACTCCAGCCAAGATGATCACCAAGGTCTTTCCAGCCTGGAAGCTCCGATGCATGCCCGGGGCTCGTGCCCTCCGCCCAGACCCTGACACAATAGAAGAGCCTCTGCTCCCAGGGCAGGGAACGAATGCTCCCCATTGATTTCATCATGTCATCCCGACTCACCGCTCCCCTGGGGCTCTCTGTGGTGCCCCAACCCCGGCCACTCCTGCTTTCATCTCTCTCGCTGTGCCAAGGCTGAAAGGCTGTGCCTCCACTCAGTTTGCTCTCTTCCTTCTCCTGGCTGGACCCTGGCAGTTCCAACCCGTGGCGCCACCCTCCTCCACCTATCCAATCCTGTCCCTGACCTAGATAAAAAAACAGCTTCACTGTCTTTCCAAAATGCTGCTGTGTGTGCCAGCCACTCTGCTGGCAAGTTTCTGCCTGCTTCTTCTCCACGGTCCCCATATCCTATCTTTATGTGGCAAGAAGTGAAAATCTTGTTTGTGGTACAGGGACCAGTATCCTATGAACATCAGGCCTTTCCAGGACCACGCCCCACTCTCTCTGGAGTGTAACACTTTAGTGTCTGGAGATATAGAAACTTATGAATACAGAGGCTGTGCAGGCTTCCTGCATCACTCCCTTCACCAACACCATGAGGCATATATTCTCTCACTTCATCCTCCCAGCAATCCTAGAAGGGATGTTCTTTTATTATTCCTATAACAGATGAGGCCTCAGAGGCTCTGAAAGGGTAGGTAACTTGCCTAAGGCACAGCCAGTATAAGGCAGATGTGACCAAACCCAGGTCTGTCTAATTCTCTTTGTTTGTCTTGCTTTGTCGCCCAAGCTGGAGTGCAGTGGCGTGATCATAGCTCACGGCAGCCTCGACCTCCTGGGCTCAAGCAATCCTCCCACCTCAGCCTGTCAAGTAGCTGGGACTACAGGCACGTACCACCACGCCCAGCTAATTTTTTGATTTTGTAGAGACGAGGTCTCACTGTTTCCCAGGCTATTTTCCAACTCCTGGTCTCAAGCAATCCTTTCACCTCAGCCTCCCAAAGTGTTAGGATTACAGGCGTGAGCCACCGTGCCTGGCCAGGACTGTTTCATTCTAAAGCCCCAACCACCAAACTTCCTGCTGGGCACCACCTGAGCTCCCCACCAGCTGGAATCCACCTGGATGCCCACACTCTCGTCCCTGCCCTCCAAGGGTTGTCCTTTGGTGTCTTCTGGCTACACGCATGCAGGCTCGTGTGACCTCTCCCACCCATCAGTCAGTACAACACCACATTGAAGATGCTGGCGTTGGCCATGTACCGGCACCGCCTGGTGGTTAGCGGCATGAATGCTGCGGCCCCACTGTCTGGGTGGAAATTCTGTCTTGACCGCTGAGCCCCTGGACAAGTTACTTAACCTTTCTGTGCCGCATCCTCTCATCTGGAAAATGAGGATAATAACAGTACTGCCTCATGTGGCTGGGAGAGGATTCTGTGAGTTAATATGTGCAAAAGGCTCAGAACAGTGTCTGGCATGTGGCAAGTGCAACGTGAGCACTGTCTCCCTCACTGAGTTTGCACGACAGCTCGAGAGCTACTATTTCCTACCCCACACCCACCCCCTCAGTCGGCTGACAGAGCTCCGAATCCAACGCCCGGGAACATACAACAAGCCCCCCGCAATGGGGGAAAGGACCTACCATGACCTGGCCCATCTCCCTCACATCTACAAGGCTGTGGGATAAATATTAAAGTGCCCTAATTCCCACTTAACAGATGAGGAAACACACACAGAGAAAGTAAGTCCCCCTTGTCACGAAAGAGAGCCAGGATCCAAACCCAGGTGTGTTCAGCCCATGGCAGGTGCCCAGCAGGCACTGCGTAGAGAAAGCAGATCCAGCTCTGGCGCCAGCCACTGCTCCACACCACTGGGTCTCCCTCCTTGATAGCACCCCTTCCTCCTCCCAGGCCTAGACGTGCTCATGGATATTTATCTTTCTTTCTTTTTTAGTTTTAGAGACAGGGTCTCACTTTGTCACCCAGGCTGGAGTGCAATGGCATGATCATAGCTCACTGCAGCCTCGACCTCCTGGGCTCAAGTGATCCTCCCGTCTCAGGCCCCTGAGTAGTTGGGACTACAGGTGTGCGCCACTACACCCAGCTAATTAATTTTTAATTTTTTGTAGAGACGAGGTCTCATTATGTTGCCCAGGCTGGTCTCAAACTCCTGGCCTCAGGCATTCCTCCGACCGTGGCCTCTCAAAGCACTGAATTACAGGGGCAAGCCACCATGCTCGGCCACACGCTGGTATTTCTAAGGCTTTGGAAAGAAGCCTTTGGTCACATGAGATACCCTGCTTCCAGCCCCAGCGAAGGCACAGACACGCCAGACAGGGAGGCAGAGTGAGCACAGCCTGGAACAGCAGTGGCAGTGGGCGGCGTCGGGCAGTACCTCTCCCTCCAGCTCCGTGCCCTACCTTGAGTGCTCGTCTTGGCTCAGAACTGTAGGGAGGAAAAAGAGAAACCTCAGAAAAGAGAAAAGCCATAGGACAGTCACCAGTGGAATGAAAGAAGGAAAACCCTGGAGAAGGGGGACTGGGGAAGAAGAGAGCCAGCCTGCCTGTCTTTACAGGAAGTGGGAGCCCAGGAATTCTCTTTGGGCCATGCCCGTGGACTAGGCCCTGTGCTTTGTGGAAGGCGGTGGCCCAGGCGTGGGAGGCCAGGTTCTGGCTGCAGCCCTGCCTCTTGCTGCCTGACCCTGGGCCAGTCCCTCACCCCAGCTTAGCTGTCCCTGCCAGAAAAGGAGTGGGGCAGACTAGATTTCTGAGTCTTTCCTGATCTGATATTCAAGAGGTCAATGATCCGGTTCTCAAAACCAAAGTCTGAATAACAAGGGGGCATTTCTTAAAGTTGGGTTCCTCCATCACAGGGCAGGCAGGAAATCTGAACACTCTCTATCCTCAAACTCAAGACAATGGATATTTGATGGGTCTTCTAAAAGCTGAAAGATAAGGAACACCAACTACATGTAACTTTTTCTCTTTTCTTTCTTTTTTTTTTTTTTTATAGAGACAGTGTCTTACTCTGTTACCCGGGCTGGAGTGCAGTGGCGTGATCACAATTCACTTCAGCCTCGAACTCCTGGGTGGCTCAAGTGATCTCCCACCTCAGCCTCCTGAGTAGCTAGGACTATGGTGGGTGCCACCATGCCTAGCGAATTTATTTTATTTCTTTTTAGAGACAGGGTCTCCGCTATGTTGCCTAGGCTGGTCTCGAATTCCTGGGCTTGGGCAATTCTCTAGCTTCAGCTTCCCAAGTAGCTGGGACTACAGGCACAGGCTACTGTGACTGGCTAATTTTTTTTATTTTTTTGTAGAGATGGGTTCTCGCTATGTTTCCCAGGCCGGTCTCTAACTCCTGGCCTCAAGTAATCCTTCTGCCACAGCCTCCCCAAATGCTGGCATTACAGGTGTGAGCCACCCACACTTGGCCTTATGCAACCCTTTAAAGCACAAAGCACAAAACACTGGGCCTCTGAGGATCATCCGCTAGTGTATTCTTGGTTAATGTGAATCACATACCCAGAGTCTCCATGTAGCTGAGCTCACTGATCAAGAAAATTCCTGAATATGTAAATTCAGGGGCACACTCAGTCTCCTAGTGAGTCCATGATTACAATCAACTCTCAGGCTGTCTGAAGCCACCTGGCTGATCTAGCGTTCTGTCTAATTTTTTTCTTTTTTTTGATTCTTTTTCCTTTTCTTTCTTTTTTTATTTTTTTTTCCTTTAAGATGGTGTTTCACTCCTTCACCCAGGATGGAGTGCAGTGGCACGATCTCAGCTCACTGCAACTTCCACCTCCTGGGCCCAAGCGATCCTCCCACCTCAGCCTCCAGAGTAGATGGGAACACAGGCGTGCGCCACCACAAATCTTTCGGACCCCTGTGCTGCTCTACCAGGGCTTGCATAGTGGATTCTGGCAGTATGGGTGGAGAGAAGAGGAAGACGCCTGGCTGGGGGCAGGCAGTGTAGAAAAGCAATCAGATGGAAACAGTTTTCCCTGCTGTTTGGAGGGCTGAGAGCTTTCTAATCATCCAGCTGCATTTGCATTGGAAAGGTTATGTTTTATTTTAACCCAAAAGAATCTCTGATTTCAGACTAAATAAAGGAAAAGATTCCGGAACTGGTTATGTGGGTTTTCGGTCTTTGCTGAATGAAAGGGAAGTGAATCAGGTTTCACATCCTTTTCCTTTATCCTTCTAACAGCCCTAGTCAAGGGGACTAGTTGGGCTATTTGACAGAGAGGTGAGATAACATGCCCAAAGTCACACAGCTAGAAAGAGGCAGAGCCAACAGCCAAACAGGTCAGTCGGACTTCAAAGCTTGGGTGGTGGCCACTGTTCAACACTGCCCACTGAGAGTTTTTCTCTCAAAAGCTTCCTGATTTATTTTTCTTTTTTCTTTCTCCATCTGCCCTCACCCACTAGTTCCTTGATAGAGTAGCACGAGAGTTCTCAAGGTTATATGTCTATATGTACAGTCTTGTGTCGCTTAATGATGAGGATACACTCTGAGAAATGCATCATTAGGTGATTTCTTTTTTTTTTCCTTTTTTTTTTTTTGACACGGAGTCTCACTCTGTCGCCCAGGCTGGAATGCAGTGGCCCAATCTCGGCTCACTGCAAGCTCCGCCTCCCAGGTTCACGCCATTCTCCTGCCTCAGCCTCCGGAGTAGCTGGGACTACAGGTGCCCGCCACCACACCCGGCTAGGTTTTTGTATTTTTAGTAGTGACGGGGTTTCACTGTGTTAACCAGGATGGTCTTGAACTCCTGACCTTGTGATCCGCTAGTTGATTTCATTGTTGTGCTAACATTATAGAGTGGACGTAGACAAACCTAGGTGATTTAGCCTACTATGCACCCAGCTAGATGGTGTAGCCTATTGCTCCGAGGCTGCATACCTGTGCACCTGTTACTGTACTGAATACCGTAGGTGGCTGTCACATAATGGCATTTGTGTACCTAAACACATGTAAACATAGAAAAGGTAGCGTGTTGTGCTATGATGTTACAACGGCTATGATGTCACTATGTGATAGGGATTTTTCTGCTCCATTGTAATCTTATGGGACCACCACACATGCAGCCCATTATTATATTGCATCTGACTGTACATATGTGGTTGTGAGTGGCAGGGTTTGGGGCAGGACGAACCCTGGTTGTATGGCTCCCTTTAGGGACAGTGGGGGCTATGGGTACACTCCACAGTCACAGGCCTCCCAGTGGGACAGTTCCTGTCACAACCCTTTAGAGAGGAGGCTGCGGGTCACGGCAGGCAACACACCTCACATAAAGTTCCTACCCCCTGTGACACCACTGGTCCCTGTGGGATGGGGAAACCTAGGGAAAGATAGGGACAGAGAAGGGGAAGGAAGGGGAGGAAAGGGGGAGCAGGGATGGTGGCAGTAGCTAGAAGTGGCAGCAGAGCAGACAGACCAGACCGCAGACATGAGCTCCAACCCAACTCCAGCTCCCTAACTTCTTCAGCACATGACCCTGGGCAAGCTCCTTAACCTTTCTCAGCCTCAGCATTCACATCTGTAAAGGGGGAGCACACCAGTGGCTGCCTCACCTCACAGGGCTGGCACGAGGACTAAATGCGGCGAAGCACCGAGGGCAGTGCCCGGTACACAGGAAACGCCCTATAAATTCTACAGATGGGAGCGGTGACTATTGCCAGCTGCAGGTCATCTGTATGTTGTGCGGGCAGAGGACTGTGGGGGAGGGTTGTGCTGGTCCCTTAGGGCTCTCGGGGGCACTGGGATGGCACTAAGGGAGGCTGACCAGGCCAGGCCCCACACTCAGCTAGTCTCGGGCTTTCATCTCTCATTTGATAATCTAGAGGCACCTTTACGTTGCAGTAGCCCAGGATACCAGGGCTACTGGTTAATGGGTCAGTCAAGGCCCAGGCAAACTGCACTGGGCCTTGTGGTGAAGAAAGTGAAGAAGCGTACAGTAATATTCCCATCAACATGTGTTTCTAATGTGAATATTTTAGGATGAAGGGATATCCCCCACTCCACCTAGCAAACCCTTAGGGGTGGAGAGCATCCCTTCCCTGAGGGCCGGGGCAGAGGACCCGCAGGCCAGGCAGGCCCTGGAGGGAAGGCCCCTACCTTCAGGTGCTCGATCTTCTCCTGCTGGCGCAGGAAGTCCCTGTCAGCAGCGTCGGGGGGCAAAGGAGACTGGTCAGGGGGGTGCGTGAAGTCCTGGGTGACCTTCTCAGAGAGCTTGCAGATGACCTGCTGCTTGGCGTGGTTCTTGTCCATAAGCAGCTGCACGTGCTGCTGTAGCTCCTGCACCTCCTGCTCCCGCAGGCTCGCTGTGTGCGCCAGGCTCTCCCGCTCCTGCTCCAGGGCCTCCACCCGCCGGCCCAGCTCCGCGATCTGTCGCACTTTGTGCCGCACCAGCTCCAGCCGGTCCTTGTCCTCAGCCGCCGCCAGGTATGCGCTGGACGCCCTCTTCTCCTGCTGGGCGGCCTCCAGTGCCTTGTGCAGGATCTTCACCAGCTCCTGGGCAGGGAGAGGGAAGCATCTTGTGAGCTCAGGGAGGGCCTGCTGGGCGCCAGAGCGGGGCATATGTTATCAGTAGTTCTCCTAACCACCCTGAGAGGTGTCCAGCAGCATCCCTGCAGCACCTCATCCTGACACTTTCTCCTTCTCTGTTCAAGTGAGTGTTAGCTGGGCACATGGTTCCCCAGCTTCAAACTGCATCTCCCAGCCAAGCCATGGTGAGGTGTAGCCCAGTGACTGTTCTGCCTAAATGGGAAATGAAAAGTGAAATGGGCAGCTTCTGGGTCCTACCTTTAAAACCAGTAGACACATGCTCCCCTGGTCCAGTTCTCTTTGCTTTGGCTGGGAAGTGGCAGGAACTAGCATGGCCGCCTCAGAGCCACAGCAGAACGTACGTGTTGAGAAAGAGCTGCTCGCCAGCTGAGTTGCTCACTTACCTCTGGGTTCTTTAATGTGAGTGAGAAACTTCTCACTCGTTTTGGGCCACAGTGCTTTGAACCTTTTTTTTTTTTTTTAAGACAGCATCTCACTCTGTTACCCAGTCTGGAGTGCAGTGGCACGGACATGGCTCACTGCAGCCTCAATCTCCTGGGCTCAGCTGATCCTCCCACCTTAGCCTCTCAAGTAGCTGGGACCACAGGAACGTGCCAACACACCAGGCTAATATTTGTATTTTTTTTGTAGAGATGGGGTTTTGCCATGTTGCCAGGCTGGTCTCAAACTCCTGGACTCAAATGATCTGCCCACCTTGGTCTCCCAAAGTGCTGGGATTACAGGTGTGAGTCACCATGCCCAGTGGAGATGTTTTTGTTATAGCAGCTGAACCCATACCCTGACATATACACATCTATTTCAGGGATGAACAAATTGAGGCCTAGCAGAGAGTAGAGTGGAATTCAGTCTCAATTGGCCAGATTCCAAAGCCTGTGCTCAGTCACTAAGAAAACCAGGGGTGGCAGCTATGTGGCATTACTTTTCCCTTATCATCCCTGTGGCAGACATTATTAGTTCATCTCCCATACTTCTTCCTGCACAGCCTAGTTGAGGCCTCAGAATCCTTTTCAATATAGCATCTAGTCACTACCAATCAAGTTGAGGCAGCATTAAAGAGGAAATATACTGGCAATCCCCATGTAAAGCCATGCATAGAGGGCCTCATTCAACCCATTTGTGCCTAGTTCCCTCCAGCCCACCAGCTGACGCCTGCAAAGCTGGTGGAAGGAACTCTAGAAAGTTCAGACACAACAGAGCTTGATTTATTCCTCAGCAGGGGCAACTGATTCATACAGGAACTCAAGGTCTGCTCAGCTCCCTGTGCCTTTAAGCCTGTAATGTCCCCAAGGAGGGCCATGCCTGGACTCAGGCCTATCTGTCCTAAAGCAGGGATGTGAATTCATTCTGGGCCAAGGATCAAGACATCAGCAGCCAGGCCCACGTGGACCTCATACCAGGTAGGTATGACTTTCAGGCAACACTGCCCTGCTCTGTGCTTCTCATTTGGAAAAACATGGTTTCCTAGAGACATGTCAACTATACCACACCAAAGTATTAAAACAAATGGATTGACTGCATGGGCTTATTTGCTAAGAAGAATTCTATATTAGAGGAGAACTGCCAGAAACCATGACTTTTTTGGAGAAGCTAATGACAAGACCACCTTAGCCTGCATCTTGTGAAACCTTAGGACTAGTGACCATCCTTTCTCAGGTTCTCTCTTTTCCTTTCACACGCCCATCTATCTGTCCAACCTTTACCAAGCACCACTGGGTGCCAGGCCAGGCCCTGAGCCAGGTGCTGTGGCCCAGAGAGGGACTGGTGAGAGTTCCCACCTCCAAGGACTGCAAAGGCTGGTGGGAATGAACATGACCCACCGCAGTGGAATGATCTACTGCAAGTCAGGGGAACAAGGGTGTTCATGGGAAAGGAAATGACTTCTGTCTGGGGTGGAGGTTGCGGGGAATACCAGTCCAGAGCATTTAAATGAAACCGTGAAGAATGAGAAGGGCCAGAGATGGTCAAGCAGCAGGTGGGAGATGAGGGTGGGGACAGCCCTCCAAATGTGGCCAAGCCACAGCCCCAGTAAAGACCTGGAGGAAGGAAAGAACTACCATGAAGCTGCGGGAGCCCTGGGGTGTGGCAGGAAGGTGGGGTGAGGACAGCACAGTGATTGCAAACCAAAAGGGAATGTTTGGAATGTTCAGAATGAAGAAGTCAGCTTCTCAGGGCTCAGTGGAGAGAGATTAACATTCCTGTGGCTCCAGGATAACTGGGAGCCTAGGCCATTTTCTGCTTCAGCTGAGATTTGGAGATTACCTTGAATGACTGCCCAGTAAAATAACCAACAGACATCATTGTTCAGACTTGCCCTAGGAGCAGAACCAGGTTGGTATCTTTCCCTCAGTTTTGGGGAGCTGACTCTAAAGCTCATTTCATTACATCTAGCTGTCTCCTTCACGCATTTGGCTCCCAGAATCTAAGACCAAGACAACAGCCCAGGAGGCTCTCCTCCCACCCCCAGAATTCTTGTACCAGAATAAAATAGGCTTGAAAGAAAGGAACCAGGGCAGAGGGAGGGAGCCCCAGTAGGACCTGTAAGATGAGGAGTGAGAATGTCATGAATTCAGGAAACCTAAAGTCTGGATTATAAGCAATGTCTTAGGACCAATTCTTAAAAATAGAGGGGTTGATGAAATGAAGCTTTTTTTTTTTTTTTTTTTTTTGAAACAGGGTTTCACTCTGTTGCCCAGGCTGGAGTATAGTGGCACAATCACAGCTCACTGCAGCCTCAACCTCCTGGGCTCAAGTGGTTCTCTTGCCTCAGTCTCCCTGGAAGCTTGGACTACAGGCATGCACAATGCCCAGCTAATTAGTTTATTTTATGTAGAAACAGGGTCTCCCTACATTGTTCGGGGTGGTCTTGAACTCTTAGGCTCAAGAGATCCTCCCACCTCAGCCTCCCAAAGTGCTGGCATTATAGGCGTGAGCCACCATGCACGGCCCAAGTAGTACTTTTAATATCTCTCAATCGAGTTGTTTGGTTCATCTCAGATTTTTATACCTGGTCTTAAGTTGTTATTTTATTTAAATTTTTAAAAGTCAACAAATCATCTTTAAAAAATAATCCTTTATCTTTTTAGAGCATTGCTACTTTCATCAGTGGTGGGCCCCACAGGGGTCAGATGAAGGGGCATGGGCTTTGGAGTTGCACAGGCCTTGGTTCCCATTCTGGATCCGTGGGGGTGTATCTAATGAGGTGACTCTAAGGAGGGTGGCTCAGGGGGCCTCTTCATTGAACCTCTGCTTTCTCATGAATGGGGCTAAAGGTTCCTCCTCCACTCAGAACTGCCTCTAGCATGAGAGAGAAAGTGCCAAGTGTCCCTCCCCAAGCTGACATGCCCAAGGTACCTCCCAGCCCTCTTTCATGTCCTCTGAAGTTTTTGGCTGGAGTTCTAGGAAAGTAAGAGGCTGCACGTTGCCCCACCAAGTTTGCTAAAAAATTACGTTCCTTTACCCAGTAATCCTGATTGAACTAAGGTGGCCCCAGAGGGCTGCAGGCAGGGTTCCAGAGGGGTTCATCATTCCCAGCTGCCAACAGATGGTCAACATCACCACAGACAACAGCCTTCCATCTGCCAGAGCAGACGGTCTTCAGGCTGGGTGTAGTTCTGTCAACTCCAAGGGTCAGTCCCCGGCCAATCAGCCATCTGGTGCTATCTCCTAGAGCCCAAACCTCTTGTGGGGCCAGTGCTGCAGGTGCGGGGACAGACAATGGCTTAATGGGTATTGGAGTCGCCCCGTGGTTTGATATGACACCAGGGGGTACACAGGGAGTACATTCATTTTTTTCTCAAGATCAGTTTCGGTGCTTGTGTCTCATACTGGGACTCACCATGAGATTATGGAGGAGAGGAGGCAGCCCAGCCTCCAGACCTGGAGAAGGAGGTTAGGGCCCCAATCCTGGCTTTTCCAGCTGCCTGAGCATGGGCAAGTCACCCAACTCCTCTGAGCTCCTCAAATGCTGGCTCAGCCTCTGGGAGACCCTGAGCATGCAGACGCTCAGAGAACCTCAGTTTCCTTTTCAGAGAAAGGGGATGACGACTATTGTAAGGACAGAGAAAACACATGGGAAGGCTCAGCACAGTCCTGGGGCCACGCTTCATACCAGCAGTTCCCGTGTTCACATCTTCTCTTACCAGAGAAGTGAGGTGCCCTACTAGACGGTGAGGTGCCCAAGGGCAGGGATTTGTCCCCAGTGTGCTCTCAAGAGCGTCTCACAGTGTTTGAGATAGAAAGTCCTAAAGAGTCACTAAAGCCATTGGCAATGGCCAGGTGAGCCAGGATAAGACGCCGAATTCCCATGTCATCCTGCAGCTTGAGGTAGACAGGAGGTGCCTTCCCACCAAAGAAACGCAGGAAGGTACCTCCCAGGGGTAGCTTCTGAGAGTCCAGGTGCCTATCTTCCCAGCTGATGGATGGGACTCTAATGAGGGTCTCAGAGGCACAGCGGCTCTCCCAACAGCATTCTGAGTGCCTGGGGGCATCACTGGGCACCCAGAAGTTGTGCTGGCTTTTTCTGTCTCACCTCTTTGGTTTCAGTATCTGGGCTATAGGTGAAACCCTCGAGGACAGGACTGCCGTTCCTCCCTTCCTAATGTGGAATAAAGACCGAAGTTCCCTGATCACTGCAATGGCCCCACGGCACATTTCCTGGAGGCACTGATGGGCTCTCACTTCCCGCCTTGTCTCAGAGCCCCTCAGCAGGGCACCTCACTGCTGGTAGGGCAGGAAGAGATCGACATGGAGGGTAAGCAGGGCTGCAGTAATTGCCAGAACAACCAGAGCCTGCATCTATTGGGCAGCTGCTGGGTGCCAGGTACTGGGCTTTATGAATCTGGGCACAGGTCTCTCCAGTAAACATGGCTGTAACTCCGTTTATAGAAGAGGAAACTGAGGCTTAGAGAGGTTAAGAAATTTAGAGAGGCCAGAATTTGAGCCTGTGCTGTCTTATTTAAAGGCCGGTGCTTTGAATCATCCTGAAGACTGAAGTGCATTTGTGGAATGGGTTGAAGAACACACACATCCACTCATATTGCACAATAAATAGATAAACTAAATAAATCACAACTCATTCTCCTTTTGACCGTCTGTCCCAGGACACAAAGTTGAGGTCTGGTGGAAGGTTACCTGCTAAAAAAAAAGTCCAGATTCTTCAATGCATCAACAACTTCCTCCTGACAATTTCCCTCTGAATATATGGGAGTTGTCAATAGCCTGGGCAACCCTTATTAATTGCCAAGAATCTTGCCTTTATTTTTTGAAGAATGACGAGTCCCCCAGAGATGCAGAGCAATCAGGGGCAAACTTTCATGAAATCTAGGTCTCCCGGGGCCTTTCTACTTCATCTGACAATTTGTAATGTATTAGAAAGAAAGACTGTGTCAAGGGAGGTTGCCCATATATTCAGGATTTCTTTTTCTTTCCAGGTTTGGGTTTGGGATTTAAGCTCTACCAGTCCAGGGATTGAGTAGCTGCTATGGCTCTGTTTCACGCCCTCTCAGCTCTCAGGAGCGTCCAGCAGCCTCACAACAGGAGCACCATGATGACAGGAGGAAAAGACAGCTGGGCTGCTAAGCAGAAGCAGAGGGGACTGCACGTGTTATAACTACACATTTGGGTATTGCTTTGCTTAATGTCTGTCTCTGCCATGAAATGCAAGCCCTGTAAAGGCAGAGTCTGTGCCTTTTGCTCCTTGTTCTTTCCCAGCACCTGGAACACTACATGCACATAACAGGCCCTTAATAAAGATTTGGTGAATAAACACATGAGTTAAGAACATATGAATAAATGAGGCCCCTCCTTCAAGACCTCTAATCTCTAATCACCAGTTGCTTCATTAAACGTAACTCCTGGCCGGGCACGGTGGCTCATGTCTGTAATCTCAGCACTTTGGGAGGCTGAGGCGGGCAGATCATTTGAGGTCAGGAGTTCGAAGCCAGCCTTGCAACATGGTGAAACCTAGTCTCTAATAAAAATACAAAAAAAAAAAAAAAATTAGCTGGGCATGGTGGCAGGCGCCTGTAATCCCAGCTACTTGGGAGGCTGAGGCAGGAGAATTGCTTGAACACAGGAGGTGGAGGTTGCAGTGAGCCAAGACTGCACCATTGCACTCCAGCCTGGATGACAGAGTGAGACTCCATCTCAAAACAAAAAAAAGAGTCACTCCTGACATGCCAGGAATGAAGCCTCTGCCAGTTCCCTTGAGATCTGCTGACAGTGGTCACTGCTTAGGGGCAGAAAAGGCAGACGAGGGGCCAAAATAGGTATAGGGAGAGCATTTTTTCTAGATTTCTTTCCCCCAAAACAGGGCAGAAAAGAAAAGAAATGTACAAGTTATAAGAAATATTCAGAAGGTAATAGGGCATAAGCCCCACCTCCCCAGCCTAAGTCCTCTGGAGTCAGGACTGGGAATCAAAGCAGAAAGGGCCTCCAGGCAGCCAAAGTTCAAACACAAAAGCTTAGGCCTTCCTCTGGAGGAAAAGGAGTCTAGCCCCTCAGTGGAGCCCACCACTGCCACCACAGGTCCTACCAGGCCCCACCAGGCCCCACCCTCGGGATTTATGTAACTGCCTAACTTAGTCACTTTTATCACTCTAAAGAAGGGCTCCCGCCCGGAGCTGAAAACCCCTTGCATCCCCGCCCTGGGACCCTCACTACTTCATAAGGTAGCCCCCGGCTTTTAATACCATTTGCTCTCTGGGATGTAGGATTTTGGAGTAGTTTTAATGTCTGTGTGTGTGAGATCTGTTTTCTACAATGACTATATAGTTCTTCCTTTTTGTAACTCTCATAATTAACTTCTTACCATATTAAGCCCAAATTTTCCTGTCACTGTTCTGTGTCGGTCCTGGCTTAGCCCTGGGCCACACACATGCTGCTTGTTTGCTTTCTCCTGTGACAGTCTCGTGACGGTCATTCAGATATCTGTGCCCAGATATCAGCTGCCAGGTCAAAGCCTCCCCCCAGTTCTATCGACAGCTCCTCCCATGACCCTAGATCCAGATCACCTGCCTCTAAATATTGTCATTTTCTGGGTAGCGGGTGAGACCATGCATGCCCTCCAGGAAGGGTCCAAGAGACAGTTATTAGAGTAGATCTCCAGAGATACCTGCCCTTGGTGCCCTTTTGTGACTTGCTTTGAGTGACATTAGGTTCTTGAGTAATCAACAGCATATTTCAACCTTCCGCAGTTTGGCCTTTAAAGACCAGAGCTGGTGCCTGCTGGCCTTTAAAGACCAGACCTGCTGGTGCCCAGCGGGGCTACTGCATCCCATCTAGTTTGTCCGAAAGGCTCCAGGAACTGGAGGGGTCCACTGGAACCTGGGGCCTCTCTGGGACCAGACCTCACCTTCTGAGACTTCAACTCCTTAGTGAGCATCAGAACCTGTTGCTCCAAGGCTGCCACTTTCTCCTGGGCAGTTCGGTTCCGTGTGATTCCTTCAGAAAAGAATGGGAAGGTGTTGTTCTGGCGCTTGGCTTTCTGAACAAAATTGATGGTCAGAGAAGACTTGGGTGTAGGTTTTGGAGAATCCTCGGGCTCTCTCCCTGCTCAAGAGGAGAAACGCAGAAGTTATGACGGATGACATCAGCAGTTCTTAAACCTGAGCTTGCTTTAGAAGCACCTGGAGGGCTTGTTCAAATGCGGATGGATGGGCCCTAATTTTGGAGCTCTGAATTTAATAGGTCTGGGGCAGGGCTTGAGAATTTGCACTTCTAAAAAGTTCCTAGGTGATGCTGACACAGCTTGTCCAGGGGTTAGACTGTGAGAACCACTGGCCTACATAAACGTTATTGCACTGTGCTGGCCCATCTGCTAAACTGTGCCTGTCTCCTTCCTTCAGATCCCACCCAGGCTGTATGGGTCTCTCATGCTACCCTGCTGGTATTTGCCAAGTGGCTTTCTCCTCGGGCACAAGCCCTGGCAGGATGTTCTGTTCCTTATTTCAGGATCCCACCTCTATGTGCTAGGAGATTTTCAAAGCACACAGATCTGTCTGATGATAGGAACACAGAATGAATGTCTGTACTCTGCATTCTTGCTCCAGAGAGCAGCTCAAACATTTAACTTGATTCTTCTTCTTCTTCTTTTTTTTTTTTTTTTGAGACGGAGTCTTGCTCTGCTGCCCAGGCTGGAGTGCAATGGCCAGATCTCAGCTCACTGCAAGCCCCGCCTCCTGGGTTCACGCCATTCTCCTGCCTCAGCCTCCCGAGTAGCTGGGACTACAGGCGCCCGCCATGTCGCCTGGCTAGTTTTTTGTATTTTTTAGTAGAGACGGGGTTTCACCGTGTTAGCCAGGATGGTCTCGATCTCCTGACCTCGTGATCCGCCCGTCTCGGCCTCCCAAAAGCGCTGGGATTACAGGCTTGAGCCACCGCGCCCGGCCTAACTTGATTCTTCTTCTTCCAAGCAAAGTTAAGAGACATATTCCCCCCACAGTTGATTGTCTCAAGGATGCATAGTCCTTTTATCTCCTGGGTTACAACCTATGGTTCACAGGCCAAATCCAGCCCACAGCCTGCTTTTATAAATAAAGCTTTATTAGAACACGGCCATGCCCATTTGTTTATGTGCTGTCTATTGCTGCGTTTACTCCTCAAAGGCAGAACTGAGTGCTTAAAACAGAAACCCTATGGCCCATAAAGCCTCAAATCGTTACTATCTGGCTCTTTACAAAAAATGTTTGCCACCCACTGTTTTCAAGTCATTAAAATTTTATTCTTACATCAAACCCAACACCAGAGAATCATTCCCTTGGGTTGCCTTATCCTGCCCTGACCCAGCTGTGCTTCTGGACACTGCCATCAGCCTGCATCAAGGGACATTTAATGGCCTGATTATGTGGCCAAGGGCCCTTGAGAAGCTTGTTCACATAGGATATATACATCATGCCTGTTATGAGTCCCCAGCAGAAGAAATTCCCTTCAGCCCTAGGAACTTCCAAGAAAAGCTTTGCTTCTTATAAGAAAATATGTTTTTAGTCTTATGGACACTGGAAATAATCTAGCTTGCATTTCCCTCTTTGCCTTGGCTGCTGAGCTTAAAGCCACATTTACTGCCTACTGTCAGATATTTTGTAGGATCAGAAATTGATCTTATCTAAATGTCCTAACCCAAATTACTCATTTGTAAGAGTATGCATTTTAGTAAACTATTACCTATTTCTTGGGACTAAAGTGTTAAAGGTATTGAAAATAAGAATGTGGTATGGGATCCCAGGATAGGGGACACACAGGGCTTTGGGGATAGGCCAAATGATATAGCATGAGACCAGGCCAAGGGCTGGCCAAACAGTCTTGAACAGATAACGAGTTACTCCAGTAGGTGACAGGAACCAGACACTGAGTGCAAAAACAGTACCTAGATCGGCCAGGCGCGGTGGCTCACGCCTGTAATCCTAGCACTTTGGGAGGCCGAGGCGGGTAGATCACGTGAAGTCAGGAGTTCGAGACCACCCTGGCCAACATCGTGAAACCCCGTTTCTACTAAAAATACAAAAATTAGCCAGAAATCGCTTGAACCCAGGAGGCAGAGGTTGTAGTGAGCTGAGATCATGCCAATGTACTCCAGCCTGGGAAACAGAGCGAGACTCTGACTCAGAACAAACAAAACAACAGTGCCTTGCTGAGTGCAAAACCAGAACAGTCTTGTTCCAGATCGAAGAGAAATCAGGCTACCATGGGTACAAGGCAGCCCGCAGAGCTCAGAAATATGTAGTACCTCTTTCTCCTTCCTGTGATGGGGTCTAGGGGAGCAGGGAAGCTCCCTGTAGCACTGCTGCCCTTTGATACATGACTGTGCACCAACTCTGAGGAAAGGCAGGGCAGGCCTCACAGTGCCCAGTTTATAATTAGAGAAAATGAGACCTAAGACAGTGGCATTCAATCAGTGCCCTGGATTTCATGGGAGTGCCTCAAGGACTGACCGGGAGGGGAAGGTGGAGTAAGAGGAGCAGAGGAGGAGTCCAGACTCCCACTCAGGCCTCAACTCTGCTTTTACCTGCTTTATATACTAGATTTTGTTCTGTCACTCACTCTGTGGCCGTGAGCAAGTCACTCCACCCTTCCATGCCTCAGTTTCCTTATTTATTGAATGAGGATAATAACAATATACACAGTTCCAGTTGCTGTAAGAATTAAATAGGTCAATGTAGGTAAAGTGCTTGGTACACACGGATAAAACTTGAGGCCAGGCGCGGTGGCTCAAGCCTGTAATCCCAGCACTTTGGGAGGCCGAGACGGGTGGATCACGAGGTCAGGAGATCGAGACCATCCTGGCTAACACAGTGAAACCCCGTCTCTACTAAAAAATGCAAAAAACTAGCTGGGCGAGGTGGCGGGCGCCTGTAGTCCCAGCTACTCGGGAGGCTGAGGCAGGAGAATGGCGTGAGCCTGGGAGGCGGAGCTTGCAGTGAGCCGAGATCGGGCCACTGCACTCCAGCCTGGGTGACACAGCGAGACTCCGTCTCAAAAAAAAAAAAAAAAAAGAAAAAAAAACTTGAAAAGATTCTGCTAAGTTAAAGAAGCCAGTCATAGCATGGTATATTCCATGGTATATTCTACGCACAGCAGATGTCCAGAACAGGCACATCCATAGAGAAAGAAAGGTTGTGGCCACCTAGCGTTATGGGGCAGTGGGGTGATGACTAAGGGGGCAGGTTTCTTTTCGGGGTAATAAAAATGTTCTAAAATTGATTATAGTGATGGCTGCATAATTCTGTGGATATACAGAAAGCCACTGAATTACACATTTTAAATGGGTGAATTGTATAGTATATGAATATATCTTAATAAAGTTATTACCAAAAAAAAAAAAAGTGCTTACTGCAGCACAGGCACAAAGTAACTGCTGACATTATAATGATGATGATTGATCCGATATAGCACTAGCCTTCTCTTGGACTGCTTGTTATGCTCTCTGGGGCTTTGACAGGCACTGACTGCTCCAAAGGGTGCTTTTTCTTTTCTTCTTTTTTTTTTTTTGAGACAGCGTCTCACTGTGTCACCCAGGCATGATCATGGCTCACTGCAGCCTCGACCTCCTTGACTCAAGTGATCCTCCCACCTGAGCACCCCAAGTAGCTGGGACTACAGGCTCGCATCATGATCAGCTAATTTTTAAATTTTTTTGTAAAGACAGGGTCTCCCTGTGTTGCCCAGGCTCGCCTTGAACTCCTGGGCTCAAGCAGTCCTCCAGCCTTGGCCTCCCAAAGTGCTGGGATTACAAGCATGAGCCACCATGCCCAGCCTTATTTTAACTTTTTACTCTGAAAAAATTATAGACTCACGGGAAGTTGCAAAGACAATGCAGACATGTCTCAAATACTCTTCACCAAGCTTCCCCCGATGGTGATATCTTACACAGCTATAGTACACTATCAATTCTAAGAAATGGGTGTTGGTACAACATGTGTGCATAGGTCTATGTCATTTTATCACACGTGTACATTTGTTTTTGGTTTTGTTTGAGACAGAGTCTCACTCTGTCACCCAGGCTGGAGTGCCATGGTGCAATCTCGACTCACTGCAACCTCTGCCTCCCAGGTTCAAGTGGTTCTCCTGCCTCAGCCTGCTGAGTAGCTGGAATTATAGGCACTGGCCACCATGCCCAGCTAACCTTTGTATTTTTAGTAGAGTGGTGGTATTAAGAGGTGGTGCCCTTGGGAGGTGATCAGATTTAATGTCATGAGGGTGGAGCCCCTGATAAGATCAGTACCCTTAGAAGAAGCAGCAGAGACCAGAGATCTTTCAGCCACATGAGCACACAGTGAGAAGGTGGCCATGTGCAAGCCAGGAAGGGAGCCCTCACCAGACACTGAATCTGCCGGCACCTTGATCTTGGACCTCTCAGCCTCCACATAACTGTGAGAAATAAATGTCTGTTATTTAAGCCACACAGTTTATTGGGGTTTTAGTAAGTAGCCCAAGCCAACAAAGATACACACAAACACACAAATGCTGGTTCACTGGAAGGAAAGAAGGCACTTGTGCCAGCCGTGAGGAGCTGGTCCCTGAAGGCAGCTCAGCCCTGGACAGAGGCTCACCTGGGGTGCTGGGGTCAGAGGCTGAGAGCTGCTCCTCCCTCTGAGGCTCCCCACTCTGTGGAGAATCTTCCCCCGGAGGTTCATGGCCTGTTGCCTGGGCCTGCTTGTTGCCACGGATGTTGTGCATGGTGTTTCTGAAAGGAGATGAGAACAGAGGAGCATGAGGCTGAACCCTGCCTTTCTACCCCTCTGTCCTTCCTGCCGCCACTGCCGGAGCTCAGGTCTCATCCCCATACCCTGTCATCCCGACTGGTCTCCCAGACTCCAGGCACCCTACATGATGCATCCCCACGCATGGCACTCCCAATCTCCTTTACCTATCTCTTTCGCATTCTCATCTTCCACACACTATGTGGCTTGTTAGTAATATAAGCTTGACTTCCTCAACCCCCAACCCTGCAGCTGGAATATAAATGCCATGAGGCAGAGGTATTGTCTGTTTTGTTAACTGATGCACCTAGAATGCCTAAACAGTGCCCAAAATGTAGAAGGTGCTTAGTACGAGTGTGTTGGATGAATGCTGAATGGACTTGCTGCACCAACTTTCCCAAAACCTTCATCTGGTTTCATCACTATCTGGCTCAGAAACTATCAGTGGCTCCCAACTTCTGCTGAGATAAGTTGCAAACACCTCCTGACATCTTTCCCTGCTTGCTCTCTTTCCCTGCTCAGATCTGTCCTCTGTGCAGCCTTCACTGACCATCTCATGGCCGCCAAGGGGCTTAGTGCACTTCACAGCTGGGTCACCCTTTGGCCAAGTACTTGTCTAGGCTGAAGCCTCTTGATGTCATTTCTTTATCAACTGGGTACTAACCTACCTGCATGTTTGCTGGTGCCCAACACTGGGTTGTATGTGCCAGAGCCGGGCTCAATACATGTTTGGTTTATAGAAAGGAACTAGATAGTACCAAAGGCTGACCTGAGATCACAGACCACAGAGAAGTTCATAATGAGCTGGATGTAAAAACAGTTTAAGGAGTTTATTCTCCCTTGCAAAGAGATAAGATTAATAACAGGGAAGGGAAAATGATGAAAGGAGTTCACTAGGTCAGTGTATTCAAAACCAAAGGTTCCAACTCATTGGTAGATTGTTAAACCAGTTTAGTGTCATGACCAGCATTTAAAAAATGAAATAGAAAGTATCAGGGCTGCTGCCACCTGCCTGTGTCCACCTGTGTTGCACTGGGGTCCCGAGGAGCTGTTGGGTGGTACAGGCTGAGGCTGGCTTGTGTGGAAGTCATCCTCACCTCTGCTTGCCAGCTCTCCCATCCATCCTCTCTCCCAGTGGTTGTCATGCTGGTGTGCATCTCCTGCCTGCTGTGCTAGTTCAGTTTGCTCTTTTGGAAGCAGGAGATAGAACTGATGCTTGTGGGGCTGCAGGACTTGGGCCAAGACCACTTTTGTGAATATCACTGCATCAGGTCAATTTAGTGAAAACATGATACCCACAGTGAGCTTCGACATGAGGAAAGTAACTAAAGGTAACATCACAGTAAAGATCCAGGACATGGCTGGGCGCGGTGGCTCACGCCTGTAATCCCAGCACTTTGGGAGGCCGAGATGGGTGGATCACGAGGTCAGGAGTTCAAGACCAGTCTGGCCAAGATGGTGAAACCCCATCTCTACTAAAAATATAAAAAATTACTAGGCGTGGTGGCACGTGCCTGTAGTCCCAGCTACTCGGGAGGCTGAGGCAGAGAAGTGCTTGAACCTGGAAGGCGGAGGTTGCAGTGAGCCAAGATTGCACTACTGCACTGCAGCCTGGGTGACAGAGCGAGACTCCATCTCAGAAAAAAAAAAAAAAAAGATCTGGGACATGGGAGGACAACCCCAATTTTGGAGCATGTAGGAACTGTATTGCAGAGGAGTCAACGCTATTGTTTACATAACAGGTGCTGCAGATTCTGAAAAGATAGAAGCCTTGAGAAACGAGCTACATAATCTAGATAAACCATAGTTACAAGGAATTCCAGTGCTAGTACTTGGAAACAAGAGAGAGAGATCTTCTTAATGTCTTGGATGAGGAACAGCTAATTGAAAAAATGGATGTCTACTATTCTGGATAAAGAAATGTGCTACTACTCAATTTTTTGCAAAGAAAAGGATAACATAGGTATCACACTTCAATGATTTATTCAACATTCAAAATCTAGAAGCTGAAGTATCTCCTGAAGTCTTCCAGTCCTTCTCAGCTATAATCCTAGACTTACTGTCTGTTTCTCTAAAGTAATTCCCAAAATATGGTCCTCTCTAACCCCAAGAAATTGTCTTTTTCAGAGTTTATTTCTCATGTGCATTGCTGAAGATGTGTATCCCTAATTCTTCATAAGAATCAGCAAGTTGTCGGCCAGGCGTGGTGGCTCATGTCTGTAATCCCAGCACTTTGGGAGGCCGAGGCGGGCAGATCATGAGGTCAGGAGTTTGAGACCATCCTGGCTAACACAGTGAAACCCTGTCTCTACCGAAAATACAAAAAAATTAGCCAGGCGTGGTTGCGGGCGCCTGTAGTTCCAGCTACTCGGGAGGCTGAGGCAGGAGAATGGCGTGAACCCGGGAGGCAGAGCTTGCAGTGAGCAGAGATCGCACCACTGCACTCCAGCCTGGGCAACAGAGCTAGACTCTGTCTCAAAAAAAAAAAAATAGAATTAGCAAGTTGTCATGATCAAGTCAGCACGTATAAAACACACACATGTCTTACACATACTTGTCTTAAACTATATAGAGCTTTTAAAAATTTTATTAAAAAAACACACACACACACACTTTTGACCATCTTAAGAAGATTGCATACTTCCATCCTGGTCTTTCTAGGCCAGATTTTGTTGTTGTTGTCTGAGATGGAGTCTCACTCTGTCACCTAGACTGGAGAACAATGGCACAATCTTGGCTCACTGCAACCTCCACCTCCCAGGTTCAAGCGATTCTTCTGCCTCAGCCTCCGGAGTAGCTGGGATTACAGGTGCCCGCCACCACACACAGCTAATTTTGTATTTTTAGTAGAGATGGGGTTTTGCCATGTTGGTCAGGCTGGTCTGAAACTCCTGACCTCAGGTGATCCACCCGCCTCAGCTTCCCAAAGTTCTGGGATTACATGCGTGAGCCACTGCACTCGGTCTGGGCCAGATTTTTATATTGATTTTCAGTAAATGTTTATCTATAATATTTCATTTACAGTCCAGTAGCTTGATACTTATACTGACTTGATACAGCATGAAGTTTCTAGTGCCACACATGGTTTTTTAAAAACCTTTAAGCCTGGCTCATGTTGGATATAAACATAATGTTTATCTTATCTCACAAATGTCTGTGAAATGTATAATTACACCTTAGGATTCCAAAAATAGTTTGCAAAGAGTGAGCGGAGGCACCAGATCAATGTTGTCGGTTCTTTACACTGGTGAGATTCTACTTGAAGAGTATTAAAAACACTCTACTTTCTGAGAATTCTTTATCACCAAATAGCATTTGGGGATATGGAAGTAACTAAGGCACGCTTTGTATCTGTGTAGATCATTACTTCCATTTTTTTTTTCCGCATTCAAAATACTTTTTATCGGGTTGGGAATTGACGATTTCTCCAAAGCTTTTATGAATTTAAAGCATGCCGGTCAATATAATAAAATCTGTTAAGAATGTCAGACTTTGGCCGGGCGCAGTGGCACACGCCTGTAATCCCAGCACCTTGGGAGGTTGAGGCGGGTGGACTGCTGGAGGCCAGGAGCTTGAGACCAGCCTGGCCAACATAGTGAAACTCTGTCTCTACTAAAAATACCAAAGTTAACTGGGCGTGGTGGCTCATGCTTGTAATCCCAGCTTCTTGGGAGGCTGAGGCCAGATAGTTGCTGGATGTCACCTGAACCGGGCAGGCAGAGGTTGCAGTGAGCGGAGATTGCACCCCTGCACTCTAGCCTGGGCGACAGAGCAAGACTGTCTCAAAAAAAAAAAAAAAGAAAAAAAGAAAGTCAGGTTTTGTTCAAAAAAAAGAAAGAAAATATCAGAGTGCACCTTGCTTAGTCAGCATTAATATTTTGTGAATTACATATATGTGTAGTGAGTATGACAGAAAAACGTATTTGTTTTTACTGTGGCCATGGCTAACAGTTTGAAAAACACTCTATCAGGAGGGCATTTACTTAAAAGGCAGCTATAGTGTGGTCAAAAAAGACAGTCACAGCTGGGCATGGTGGCTCATGCTCGTAATCCTAGCACTTTGGGAGGCTAAGGCGGGTGGATCATTTGAGGTCCGGAGTTCGAGACCAGGCAGACCAACATGGTGAAATCCCTTCTCTACTAAAAATACAAAAAAATTAGCTGGGCTTGGTGGTGTACACCTGTAATCTCAGCTACTCAGGAGGCTAAGGCAGGAGAATCACTTGAACTCGGGAGGCAGAGGTCGCAGTGAGCCAAGATCGTGGCACCACACTCTAGCCTGGGTGACAGAGCAAGACTCCATCTCAAAAAAAAAAAAAAAAGAGGAAGTCAAAAGTTGAAAACCTGGCTTTGTTATGTAATCTCTACATACAACACGCACTTCTAGTTATGTGATGGAGAAATTTCTCTGAAAAACTCAAAACATATTAAGATCTAGTTTAAGGCAAAGGAAAGGAAGGGAAACCCAGGGACTGAACATGAAAAAGGATATGAAACTCAAATGGGAAGTAAAGAGGAAGATAAACGTGTAGATTAGATTACTGTTCAGTAAATATCTACTCCCTTCTCCGCACCCCCATGGGAACAGCTTCTTTCTCCTCTGCTTGACTCTGGGTGTGGGCCATGTGACTTCCTCTGGCCAACTGACGTTAGCAGATATGGTGTAAACACAGAGTTGAAGTGCGCTCGTATGTAATGCTTGCCTAGTACTCCTGCTCTTCATCATGGGAAGAACATGCCTCAGGTAGCTGCTGCTCCATGGAAGATGAGAAACACATGGGGTCAACCTAGATCTTACCAATAGCTTGGAGCCAAGACCCAATGAACCTAGCCTAGATCAGCTGAACCCAGATGCGTAAAAAACAAATGCTTTTTATTATATGACACTGAATCTAGAAGTGGTTTGTTTGCAGCATTATTATGGTGAAGGTTAACTAGGACATACGCTCGCCCAGAATAGATTCCAGAAACCTAGAGCCTCAGCTGCAAGGGAGGAAAGAAAACAAGGTCTTGGACATAAATTCTTGGGTCCACAGAGGGTACGGAACTTCAAGACCCCCAGCTTTCTGTAGGTATCTCAATTCTCTTTGGACCCAAAGATAACTACGTAAAGCTGGGGCTCTTTTTATGTATGTATGTATGTATGTATGTATGTATGTATGTATGTATGTATGTATGTTTTGAGACTGAGTCTCGCTCTGTCGCCCAGGCTGGAGTGCAGTGGCCGGATCTCAGCTCACTGCAAGCTCCGCCCCCTGGGTTCCTGCCATTCTCCTGCCTCAGCCTCCCGAGTAGCTGGGACCACAGACGCCGCCACCACGCCCGGCTAGTTTTTTGTATTTTTTTAGTAGAGACGGGGTTTCACCAGGTTAGCCAGGATGGTCTCGATCTCCTGACCTCGTGATCCACCCGCCTCGGCCTCCCAAAGTGAAAGCTGGGGCCCTTAAAGGTCCATACCCTCTGTGAAGAGAGAGGTTTTTTAAAAAATGCCTGTTGGCAAAATTGACACAAGGAAATTCTGGGTGAAGGCTCTCTAGCTGTTAATATAGCTTTACTAAACACACCAGGAAACAAGACGCTGTGAATGAAAGGCAGAACAACAGCAAACAGCATAATTAAGACTTCACATATTGGAATTATGAAGCTACAAGGACTTCAAATATTGGCATTATTAGATAGTGATTATAAAATAGCTATATTAAACTAAGAAGTACAACATGGAATCACAGAATAAGGAATATAAAAATAGGCATATTTGAGAAAGAATCAGATAGAATTTATAAAAATGTAAAATGTAATCTTAATATATAAATATAAAACCCAACAATTAAACAGATTAGACACAATGGAAAAAAATTGGTGAACTGAAAGATCTATAATAAATAAATTACCCAGCAGTCAGTAAGGAATTAGATATAACAAATACCACACAGAGGTTAAGAGATACAGAGAGCAGAATGAAATAGTTTAACTGTAGGGTGTTTCTCAAACTTTAATGTGCTTAAGAATCACCAGGGGATCATGGTAAAAAGAGATTCTTGGTCTTACCCACAGAGATGTTAATTCAGTAGGTCTGGGGTAAAGAATTTACATTTGTAATAGGCCCCCAGGTGATGCTGATGCTGTTGGTTCTTAGACCACATGGGGAACACCATGGGTCCTAATACATGTTTAATCAGAGCTTGCAAAAGAAAGAACAGGCCAGGCGGGCGCGGTGGCTCATGCCTGTAGTCCCAGCACTTTGGGAGGCCGAGGCGGGCGGATCACGAGGTCAGGAGATCGAGACCATTCTGGCTAACACGGTGAAACCCCGTCTCTACCAAAAAATGCAAAAAATTAGCTGGGCGTGGCGGCGGGCGCCTGTAGTCCCAGCTACTTGGGAGGCTGAGGCAGGAGAATGGCGTGAACCCGAGAGGCAGCGCTTGCAGTGAGCCGAGATCGCGCCACTGCACTCCAGCCTGGACGAGTGAGCGAGACTCCGTCGAAAGAAAGAAAGAGAGACAGACAGAAAGACAGAAAGAAAAGAAAGAATGAAAGAAAGAGAGAGAGAGAGAAAGAGAGAGAGAGAGAGAGAAAGAGAGAAAAGAAAGAAAGAGAAAGAAAGAAAGAAAGAAAGAAAGAAAGAAAGAAAGAAAGAAAGAAAGAAAGAAAGAAAGAAAGAAAGAAAGAAAGAAAGAAAGAAAAGAAAATGGGGAGAGGCAATAAACAAAGAGACAATGGCTGATAGGAATCTTCAGATTCGAGAAGCACACCTATTCTAAGCAGGATAAATTCCTATTCTAAGCAGGATAAATCAAGAAGAATCCATGTCAAAGACAAAGAGAATTTTTAAAGTAGCCAGACAGGTGATTTGCAAAGGAATGACAACTAGACCATTAGCCAACTTCACTACAGCAATAATAGAAGCAATAAGACACCAGAATAAGATAGTCAATGTGCTGAGAATTTTATTCCCTGTGTAACTTTCAAGAGTGAGAGTGAAATACTTTTTCAGACAAAGAAAAGCTGAGTTTACCACCAACAGTTACCCACTAAAGGAACTTCTAGAGGAAGTTCTTGAAGATGAAGAAAAATGATCCCCAAAGAAATTCTGCATGCAAGAAGGAACTGGAAGCAACGAAATAGGAAGACATAAGGATAAATCTAAGCAAACATCAACTGCAAAAAAAAAAAAACAAACAAAAAACCCCAAACAAATAACATCTGTTTATGTTTAAACAAATAATGTTTAATTAGGGGAGTGAACCAAGACAGAACTAAAAAATTGGGCGACAATAAAACACAAGGAAGACTTGGTTTCATGGAAGTTTTGATGTCCTTATGGTTGTTTAAGAGAAAAGCTGAGATACTTTCATCAGCTTTAACACTTAAAGTTGGCTGGGCATGGTGGCTCACACCTGTAATCCCAGCAACTTTGGGAGGCCAAGGTGGGCGGATCACCTGAGGTCAGGAGTTCGAGACCAGCCTGACCAACATGGAGAAACTCCGTCTCCACTAAAAATATAAAATTAGCCAGGCATGGTGGCACATGCCTGTAATCCCAGCTACTCAGGAGGCTGAGGCAGGAGAACTGCTTGAACCCGGGAGGCAGAGTGGTGATCAGCCAAGATTGTGCCATTGCATTCCAGCCTGGGCAACAAGAGCGAAACTCCATCCCCCCCCCCCAAAAAAAAAGAGACTTAAATATGTTAAAAATGCAGAGCAAAATTTCTGAAGAAATTGCTGAATAAATAGAAATATATGACTCCCAAAACAGCAGAGGCTAAACACTGTTCAACATAACTGGAATGTTCGGGTGATTATTTGTTGAACTTGTAGGACCTTGATTATTAAAAGATGCCTTCTCTTTACTGAGAAATCAAGGCTGTTTCCTTCCACAAATTAAATGAAATAATTCACATAAGTGCAGAACATGATGGTCAGGCACATAATCATAGCTCAAGATTTGCTTCTTCTTCTCTGGCCCTTTCCCAACAGGACCTACACGTTCCAATCAAACTAAATATATATATATATGACAGCCTTATTGAAATAGAAATCACAAACCATACAATTCACCTATTTAAAGTGTACAATTCACTTGGGTGTGGTGGCTCATGCCTGTAATCCTAACACTTTGGGAGGTCAAGGCAGGCAGATCACCTGAGGTTAGGAGTTTGAGACCAGCCTGGCCAACGTGGTGAATCCCTGTCTCTACTAAAAATACAAAAGTTAGCCAGGTGTGGTGGTGAGTGCCTGTAATCCAAGCTACACAGGAGGGTGAGGCAGGAGAACTGCTTGAACCCAGGAGGCAGAGGGTGCAGTGAGCCAAGATTGCACCACTGCACTCCAGTATGGGCGACAGAGTGAGACTGTGTCTCAAAAAATCAAAAATTAAAATTAAAAAAGTTAAGTATACAACTCAATGGATTTTGGTACAGTCACAGAGTTGTGCTGCTATGAATATTTGTGTAAGTTTTTGCGTGGATATGTTTTCATTTTTCTTGGGGATATAACTAGGAATGAAATTTCTGCATCATATGGTAACTTTATGTTTAACCATTTTAAGGAACTGCCAAATTGTTTTCCAAAGCAGCTGTACCATTTTATATTCCCAACAGCAGGGTGTGAGGGCTTCAATTTCTCCACACCCTCACCAATACTTGTTACCAATACTTCTTACTGTCCCTGATCATGGCCATCCTAGTGGGTTACGTAATCTCAGCTCACTGCAACTTCCACCTCCCAGGTTCAAGTGGTTGTCCCATTTCAGCCTCCTGGGTAGCTGGGATTACAGGCACCCGCCACTATGCCTGTTGAATTTTTGTATTTTTTGTAGAGGTGGGGTTTTGCCATGCTGGCCAGGCTGGTCTTGAACTCCTGACCTCAAGTGATCCACCTGCCTCAGCCTTCCAAAGTGCTGGGATTAAAGGCCTGGGCCATCACACCTGGCTTATTTTTATTTGATTTTTTAAGCTTTTGGTGTCATATCTAAGAAATCATTGCCTAATTCAAAGATTATGCTTTTGTTTCCTTCTAAGAGTTTTACATTCAGCTCTTTTACCCAATTTGAATTAATTTTGTGTATCGTGGGGATGGGGTCCAACCAACTTCATTCTTTTGTATGTTAATATCCAATTTGTTTCAGACCCATTTGTTGAAAATACTATTCTTGCCCCTATTAAATGGTCTTGGCAAGCTTGTTGAAAATCAGTTGACATAGATGCTTTGATTTATTTCTGGCCTCTGAATTCTATTCCATTGATCTACACATCTATCCTTACAACAGCACCACAGTGTCTGGATTACTATAGCTTTGTAGTAGTGTTGATATTGGGAAGAGTGCATCTTCAAACTTTTTTTTTCTTTTCTTTTTTTTTTGAAACAGAGTCTTGTTCTGTCACCCAGGCTGGAGTGCAGTGGCATGATCTCGGCTCACTGCAACCTCCACCTCCTGGATTCAAGCAGTTCTCCTGCCTCAGCCTCCTGCGTAGCTGGGATTACAGGTGCATGCCACCATGCCAGCTAATGTTTTTGTATTTTTAGTAGAGATGGGGCAAACTTTTTTTATTCTTCAAGATTATTTTGGGTACTCTGGGGCTCTTGAATTTCTAGGATCTTGAATTTTAGGTTCAACTTGTTGATTTCTGTAAGGAAGCCACCAGAATTTTGATGGGGATTATATTGAATCTGTAGATCTATTTGGGAAGTATTGTCAGATTAACAGGTTAACAATATTAAGTCTTTTTTTCCTTCTTTCTTTCTTTCTTTTTTTTTTTTT
>NW_012114944.1:3834631-3854877 GCF_000951035.1 Colobus angolensis palliatus
GCCTCCCAAAGTGCTGGGATTACAGGTGTGAGCCACTGTGCCTGGCCTCCTTCTAGACTCTAAAAAAAGTTATTTATTTATTTATTTTTAAAATTATTATTTAGAGACGGTGTCTCACTCTGTCACCCAGGCTGAAGTGTGGTGGCATGCTCATAGCTTACTGCAGTCTTGACCTCCTGGGCTCAAGTGATCCTTCCACGTCAGCCTACACAGTAGGTGGGAATACAGGTATGTGCCACCACACCCAGGTAATTTTTTGTAGAGATGGGGTTCACTACAATTTTTTGTAGGCTGGTCTCAAACTCCTGGCCTCAATCGATCCTTCCACCTCGTCCTCCCAAAGTTCTGGGTTTACAGGCAAGAGCCACAGCACCTGGCCCTTTCCAGTTTTTGTGAGTGGTTTCATAACAAAGAGGTGCTGAATATTGTCAAATGCTTTTTCTCAGTCTACTGAAATGATGTGGTTTTTCACCTTTATCTTATTAATGTAGTGTATTACACAAATTGAATTTCAGATGTGAAACCAACCATGCATTCCTAAGATAAATCCTACTTTATCGTGGATTAATCCTTTTTATATGCTGCTGAATTCAGTTCGCTAATATTTTGTTGAGAATTTTTACATCTGCCTTCATAAGGGATATTGGTCTGTATTTTTCTTATGATGTCTTTGTTTGGTTTTGGTATCAGAATAATATCAGTCTTATAAAATGAGTTGGGATGTGCCCCCTCCTCTTCTATATTTTGGAAGAATCTGTGAAGAATCTGTATTAATTTTTCTTTAAATATTTGGTGGACTTCACCAGTAAAGTCATTTGGTCCTGAGTTTTTCTTCATGGGTATTTATTTATTTATTTATTTATTTAACTAATTCAATCTCTACTATGTAATTAGGTCTTTTCAGATTTTCTTCTTGAGTATATTTTAGTAAATGTGCCTTCTAGGAATTTGTCTATTTTCATCGAAGTTATCAAATTTGTTGGCACATAGTTGTTCACAGTATTCCCATATAATCCTTTTTGTTTTTGTAAGGTTGGTAGCAATGCTCTCTTTTGTTCCTGACTTTACTAATTTGAGTCTTCTCTCTTTTCTCAGTCTGCCTAGCTTAAGGTTTGTCAACTTTGTTGCTCTTTTCAAAGAACCTCTATTGATCTCTAACTTAGTTTAAAACAAGATCCAGGTGTGTGTGTGTGTGTGTGTGTGTGTGTGTGTGTGTGTGTATGTTTTGTATAGTTGGGCCCAGAATAAGAAAATACTGAGATTATACTTTCATGGATAGTACAGCTGAGTGATGGAAGGAAAAATTCATCAGTTGAATTAAGAGCAGAGAGGTTATTAGAACTCAGCACTCCCAATACCTGATCTTTTGCTGTAATTAGTAAGGGCTCCTGTTATAAGGGGAGCCCCTGACTCCTTGGCCTAGTGACTTCCCTTTCCCAGTCTTGCTTTCCCCATCTGAAAATACAAGAATGTAGTTTCATTGAAGAGAATCATGATGATCATGATAGGCACTACTATTTACTGAGCATCACTTTATGCTGGGTCCTGTGCTGAGCCCTGTTACATGGATTTCACAAACCACAAGTCACATGAGTTGGAAAGGGACGCAGGGGCACATCCCTATAGCTAGAGGCACTGGCTAGGTGGGATAACCATTACTACTGCCCACACTTTAACCAGGAACTGCTCCCTCCCTGACACGTCCTGGGTCTGATAAGCAGTCCTCCCTGGGGTGTGGAAAAGCATAGAAACCGCAACTTAAAGGCAGCAAAAGGCCTTCTAAGCCCTAGCACACATCTCCTCTGGGAACGGGGAGCTCACTACCTTCTGAAATAGTCCGGCTGGTCACCACCCAGCTATACCATTATGCTTGGAAGAGCTGTCTCCATTTCATAAATTTATCAACTTTGCTTGGAGCAGTTCATGGACCATTTTCTGTTTAGGTTTAATTCCAGGCCTGCAAGGCCTGGCCAGCATGGGAGTGGTGGTCCTAAAGACTTGTTCTGAAAGGATAACCTTGGGCAAGCCAGTTATCGTCCCTGAGTCTCAGTTTCTTCATCTGCAATGGGGATGTCGAACATATCCATAATGAACACTGGATGGACCCTTCCATGGCTCACGTTCTAAGCGAAACACTATGATGCATTCCACTCACTTAATCCTCCCAAGACCAGTGAAGTAAATACTATTCTCCCCACACTGGACAGAGAGAACTGAGATTCGAAGAGAATAAGTAATCAAAACTGCAGAGCAAGTCGGTGGTGGGGCTCAGCAGCCCTGGATGACTAACTTCATGGTTTGAGAACTTAACCATGTGATGACACCACTTCACAGGTTTGTCCAGACAACTCGAGAGCATAAAGCACCCAACACAGTGCTCAGGAAGCTCCCTACCCGCTTCCCTGAGTATGACCTGGGTTCATGGAAGCACCAACAGTGAGTTCCAAGACCAGCCAGAGCAAAGGGGTGTAGGACACAAAGGCAGCTCTCATCTCACCAAGTTATCTGGAGCTTTCAGCAGCCCAGGGCACTTCTCTTGCAAAGTAGCCTGGCATCTTCTGTGGCTATGACAAGTTACAGGAGGGAAGTTGCTCTATGACCCTCTGAAGCTTCCTTCCTTTCTTGGTCTCTGCATTTTCTATGTTCCGCTTCTGCTGCCGTGGCCTCTATCAGGCATGGGCTCGGCTTAATATTGGTGAGACTGCCCCGGGTACATGCTGGCTGGATAGCTGGACTTCTCAGGCCCTCTGTACCCCAGCATGCTCCCAGTGCACCCAGTTCCCTGTAGGTCTTCCCAATAGATGATCTCCTGCAGGGTGCCCTCCATGTCCGCTCACCCTGGGAGGCTCAACCATGCCCTATACCTGTCAAGCCTCTCTCTCGAGCTTAGATCTCTCTCCTGGGCTCCAGGTCATTCATCCAAATGCCTTCAGGGTAGCTCTATCTCCAGGCAGCAGACCTCAAAGAACACTCATCATCTTTTCCCTAAAACCTGATTCTCTCCTGGAAAGGACGTCACCACCCTCCTAGTCACTCAAGCAAATTCAGACACTGAAACCAGCAGAGGGAAATACTCTGCCTGAGTCACACAGAACCAGCGGTCCCTAATCCAAGTCCCGTGAGCAATCTATTTTGCCTTCTAAGAGCTCTAAATTCATCTGAAGTCCACACAGAAAATAAATGTCCAGGCTGGGCCTGGTGGCTCACCTCTGTAATCCCAGCACTTTGGGAGGCCGAGGTGGGCAGATCACGAGGTCAGGAGTTTGAGACCAGCCTGGCCAACATAGTGAAATCCCATCTTTACTAAAAATACAAAAAGTTAGCTGGCCGTGGTGGCAGGTGCCTGTAATTCTAGCTACTATGGAGGCAGAGGCAGGAGAATCACTTGAACCTCAGAGGCAGAGGTCGCAGCGAGCCGAGATGGCGCCACTGCACACCAGCCTGGGCAACAGTGCAAGACTCCGTCTCAAAAAAAGAAAAGAAAAGAAAAGAAACACCCAAACAGGATCACTATTGGATATAGTTTGAATTCCTGAAAGTTTCCACCCCTTCAACTAGAGTAACAATAGCAGCAGCAGCTAATATGTATTGCATGCTTAAGACTGCCAAGCACAGTTCTAAAGCAGTCTGCATGCATTAACCCCTTTAATTACCATGCTAAGCTTGTAAGGCAAGTGCTGTTGTATTTACATTTAATAACAAGGTAAGCAAAGCACTGAGAAACAACTTGCCAACAGCAGCACAGCCATGACTGATGGAGCCAGGATACAAACCCAGGCAGTTTGCTTCCAAAATCCAGGCCACACTGCTGCCTTTTTTTTTTTTTTTGAGACAGGGTCTCACTCTGTTGCTCAGGCTAGGATGCGGTGGTATGATCATGGCTTACCGCAGCCTTGACTTCGTGGGCCTGGGATTACAGGCACACGCCACTATGCCTAGCTAACTTTTCACTTTACTTATCGTAGAGACAGGGCCTCACAAGTTGCCCAGGCTGGTTTTGAACTCCTGGCCTCAAGTGATCCTCCTGCCTTGGCCTCCCAAAGTGTTGCGATTACAGGCATGAACCATTACGTCTGGCCCATACTGCTACCTTCTTAGATATTATCTAAAACAAAGTCTCCAAATAGTAAGGTATATATATAATATATTATTAAATTAAAAAGTAGTTGAGATATGATTGACATAATAAATTGCACAAGTTAAAAATGAGTAATTTGATGCTTTTGACATGTATAGACATTTGTGAAACCATCACTACATCACATTCAACATGATCTCATTTATGCAATATGTATATAGAAAACGTAGAGGAAAGAAATATACCAAATGCTAAGAATATTTGTCTGGGTGATAGGATTATGGATAATTAAAAAAATACTTTATTTATAACCAAGTGATTCTCCTGCTTCAGCCTCCCTAGAAGCTGGAACTATAGGCTGTGAGCCACCTTGTCCAGTGAGTAATTTTTTATACCCTTCCAGATGTTTCTGATTTCCTATAATGAACATGTACTACTTTTCCAATCAGAACAATGAATGTTTTTTTTGTTTGTTTGTTTGTTTTTTTTGTGACAAGAGTCTTGCTCTTGTCACCCAGGCTGGACTGCAATGGCGCGATCTCGGCTCACTGCAACCTCTGCCTCCTGGGTTCAAGTGATTCTCCTGCCTCAGCCTCCTGAGTAGCTGGGATTATAGGCACCTGCCACCACGCCTGGTTAATTTTTGTATTTTAGTAGAGATGGGGTTTTACCATGTTGGCCAGGCTGGTCTCGAACTCCTGACCTCTAGTGATCTGCCCGCCTCGGCCTCCCAAAGTGCTGGGGTTATAGGCATGAGCCACCGCACCTGGCCAAATGTAATTTTTAAAGTGATGATGTGATTAATTGAAAATAAAGCCCATAACCCTCTCCCGGGGCCCACCTCCCTGCAGGAGAATCACAGTGGGTTAAGCTCCACCGAAGGGGCTGCCCGTAGCTTGGCTAGCCCCTCAGTCCCTCTGGCACTTACTGTATTTCAGTTCCCAGGTGCTTGAGGGAAATATTCTGAAGGGCAGGGAAGGGCTGCAAGGCAGCTGCCACACCCACTAGCCCAGGGGGTGTTTTCACAGGGCACAGGAACTCCTCCAGCTCTGCTTCTTCTTGCCCTGGGAACAAAGAAAAGGGTAATCAATCAGCCGAGTCACTGTACTTGGAAAGACAGGTCAGGTGGGATGCTATTGGTGCAGCCCTGATTGGGAACAGGCTGGAGCTGGAGAGTTGCAGGGGCAAGCAGGCCTTCCCTGTAGGTTAACAGCAGCAAAATAGGTTTTTCACAAAATATTCTGCAGCCAGTAAAATGATGCATTTTGCTGGTACAGCCCTCTTGCAAACCCCTTAAAAATACGCAGACCTAGCTGGGTGTGGTGGCTCATGCCTGTAATTCCAGCACTTTGGGAGGCTGAGGCGGGCGGATCACCTGAGGTGGGGAGTTAGAGACCAGCCTGACCAACATGAAGAAACTCTGTCTCTACTAAAAACACAAAATTAGCCGGGCGTGGTGACGCATGCTTGTAATCCCAGCTATTTGGGAGGCTGAGGCAGGAGAATCACTTGAACCCAGGAGGCGGAGGTTGCGGTGAGCCGCGATGGAGCCATTGCACTCCAGCCTGCGCAACAAGAGCGAAACTCCGTCTCAAACAAAAAAAAAAGAAAAAAATAAAAAATAATAAAAAAATGCAGACCTACAGTTAATTCTACATCTGAGAGTCCATCCTAAAGATGGAAGTGCAGACAAAACTTTATGTGCCAAGAGGTTCATTCTAGCATTGAAACAAATAGCCTCAAAGTTGGAAAAGATCTAACTTGGGAATAGGTTAAGTATATCAGAATGTCTTCATATAATAGAATATTAATCATTCAAAAACTATGCAAATACTTATAAACAGGGAAACTTGTATGGAATATAGTACTAAGTGGAAAAAGCCAGATTAAAAAAAACTTGGAAGGCTAGGTGCTATGGCTCACACCTGTAATCCCACCACTTTGGAAGGCTGAGCCAGGTGGGTCACTTGAACTGAAAATCTGAGACCATCTGGGCAACATGGCAAAACCCCATCTCTTCAAAAAACAGAAAAATTAGCCGAGTGTGGTGGTGCATGCCTGTAGTCCCAGCTACTCAGGAGGCTGAGGTGGGTGGATCGCTTGAGCCCAGGAGGTGGAGGTTGCAGTGAGGTGAGGTGGTGCCACTGCACTCCAGCCTGGGCAACAAAGCAAGCTCTTGTCTCAAAAAAAAAAAAAAAAAAAAAAATTGGCGTTATAATATTATCTCAATTGTACAGAAAAAGTCTCAAAGAAATATACTCTGCAATCTTTTTTTTTTTGGAATTAAATCATCTAATTTCAAATATTAATTACAATTTTAGGAAAATAACTTTGATTAAGTGATTTAAAAGGCAGGGACAGGCTTCTCTGTAAAATTATTTCCAATCCCAGAGCCATTTCTGGGTTTTTTCTCTCTCCCAGTGTAGAGAATCTTGGAGACTACTGGGAGGCAGTAAGGTGGTGTGTTCTATGCATCGTGAAGATGTTTAATACTGTGATGACCAAGCAGAATCTAATATTCTTGGCCCTTGTACTCCCAAGCACTATACTCCACAATCTTAATAGTGGTTTCAGCTGCGTGATGGGATTTGCAGTGAGCAGGCTATTCTCATTGTATTTTACTGTTTTTTCCAAATTTTCTACATAAACATGGGTTACTTTATAAACAGAAAAAGAATATGTATTTATCAAAAATAGATGTTTATACAGAGATTTTTAAAACACAGGCAAATATTAGGGTCACATTACTGAGTATCAAAAAACAAAGTAGGACATTTTATATTACTATATGATCTGAAACACGTTTAAATAAAAGGCAGGCAGGAGATCATAACATAAGGTTAATACTGGCTGCCTCTAGGTGATAGGATTATAGGTTCTTTTTCTTTTTAGTCTTCCAAATGTTCTGTGTAAACAGTGATTCTTCTACAGTGAATGACTTTAAAATGTTTAATGTTAAGCAAGCGTTCAAGGCCAAGGAAATTATTTGAAGTATAAGAGAGGGGAGGTGAAATATTTAGAAATTAAGTGTTAGAAAAAGGAGAAAAGAGCCAGGACCACTTACGGGATGGTATAAGCTTGATTAGACAACCCCTGAGACCTACCAGGGCAGCAGACACTTTCCACTTGGAACCCTCTTACTGGGAGATTGAAATATTTAGGAGTGGAGATTTGTTTTTGCACTATATCTGCAAAAAGGGTGTGGGTATAAAAACATTAAATATAATGATGGGGGCCAGGAGAAGCTGTTCAACCTACCTAAGAAAAGAAACTTTGCAGTAGTTCAAACAACAACAGACAGTATATTTGTAAATTCCTAACAGGCTCCGCCAGATCTGGCAGGCAGGCCAGTACTCACACTCCTCAAATGCCACATCTTTGAGGTCCTCCCTTCCATGAATCCTCTCACCAAACATGGACTGGGTGTTTACCCTGAGGCTTGCGAGTGTGGCTGGAGAAAGAGAAGAATCAAAGCAGAAACTCACGCCTAAGGAGTAGGGAAGGGGAAGAAGTCCACACCTGGGAACCCCAGGTGCTGGGTTAGGGCAGTTCTGGGAGGTGGAGACAGAGTCTTTCCAATCCAGGTCAGGGAAAACTTCCTGGAGGAGGGGCACTGCAGCTGGGCCTTAAGGACAGGGGTTGATTTGAACCTGCAGGAGGAACCAGGAAGGCTCTTTCTGTGCAGAGCATACAGGCAACAGGTTTCAGACCCAGAACTGAGTTTGTGGGGAGGAAGCCTGGGGAGATGAGGTGGGGAAGGCCAAATACAAGCGGGTGTGGGTAAGTGGCTGGATCTCATCACGATGGAAACCAGAGCCCCTAGGGGTTTGAGCAGGTGGCTGAAGAACCAAACCTGGCTTTGGGTAGAAGATCTGTAGCTGGGCCCTGTTTCTGTGGGGAGGGTGCTGTGACCTGGTTGCAAATCACTTAAACAAACAAAACAAAAAACAAGAGCCAGGCACGGTGGCTCACGCCTGTAATCCCAGTACTCTGGGAGGCCAAGGTGCGCTGATCACCTGAGGTCAGGAGTTCAAGATCAGCCTGGCCAACATGGGAAAACCCATCTCTACTAAAAATACAAAAATAAACCAGGCGTGGTGACACGCGCCTGTAATCCCAGCTACTCTGGAGGCTGAGGCAGGAGAATCGCTCCAACTTGGGAGGCGGAAGTTGCAGTGAGCCGAGATCACACCACTGCACTCCAGTAGCCTGGGCGACAAGGCAAGATTCTGTCTCAAAAAAACAAAACAAAACAAAACAAAACAAACACAAAAAGAAGAAGGATACTCTCTACCGTGTCTCTTTCAGAGTTAATGTATACAAAAATGTTTAAAAAGCCATAAAGCCAGGCCAGGAGCGGTGGCTCATGCCTGTAATCCCAGCACTTTGGGGGGCCAAGGTGGGTGGGTCACAAGGTCAGGAGATCGAGACCATCCCAGCTAACATAATGAAACCCCATCTCTACTAAAAATACAAAAAAGTTAGCCAGGCGTGGTGGTATGCGCCTGTAGTCCCAGCTACTCGGGAGGCTGAGGCAGGAGACTTGTTTGAACCCAGGAGGCAGAGCCTGCAGTGAGCAGAGATTGCGCCACTGCACTCCAGCCTGGGCAACAGAGCGAGACTCTGTCTCAAAAAAATAAAAAAATAAATAAGCCATAAAGCCCTATATTGTTGGACTCACATCTTTCAAAGTAGCCGTTAAGCCAGACTCTGAGCTGATTCAAAATAAATTTTTCTTATTTATCAATACTTTAACCATCTTATTCTCTTTCATTCAAAGCAAACCAAAAAATCTTAACAATTTTTCTAAGATTTTGATATCTTAGCAGTACTTCCCGAACTGCTAATATCTGTTTTCTTGTAAGTGTCACCCGTGGCCCTAGATCAACTCTGAGACTACATAGAGCCAAGTCCTGGGGGTTGCCATCACTGGTGGGTTTTACCAAAGAGGAAATAGCCACTCAGAGAGGGTGAGTTTTGTGGCCAAAGTCAAAGCTAGCATGTGGCACCGTTATAGACTCAAACACAGTCCCTACTTTTGCTTTTCCCACTAAACCGTGTGGCTTATCAGAGCAGCCTTTCTAACAAGTAGGTCATCTAAGATAGGAGGGGCTACCCATGAAGGCACAAGCCCCCAGTGCAAAGGAGTGTGCAAGGCACAGGCGGCACATGATGGCGATGTCCCAACAGAAACCAGCGCTTTCCGCAGGAGGCAGAATCAATGACCTGAGGCTGTAGTCTGGGGCACCCTGGAGAAATGCCCTCCATTTGTCTGTGACCACAATCTCTGTGACCACACAGAGGATTTTCAGCAGCATTTATTTGTAATTCTCCTTTTGCGTAAGCTCTGACGGTTGCCCCACGTCCACTGGGAAGAAGTCACTGCCTAGACAAAGAAAGGGCCTGGCCCAGGAGGTCACTGCCTCCCTAGAGGGCCCTGGCTGAGTGCCTGGCTGCTCCTCAGCTTTGGGAGGGCAGGTTATGAGTCTCTGCAGCCTGGGGTGTGAATTTCAGCACTGACATTTTCTTGTTAGATGACCCAGGACAGGTCTCTTGACCTCTTTGAGCCTTAGTTTCCTGGTCTATGAAATGGAAACAGCACTAACTACCCTATAAAATTATTGTGAGGATTAAATAAGATAATGCATGTAAAGTGTTGGGGCAGCAGGCATATTTCATGACGGTACACATTTATACAGGTCCTTTGTAAACTGTAGCTTACTGTGGCAACTTGCTATTCTTATTATTATAAATCTCGTGGGTTCCCTTTGATCTTTCTTGGCTCTGCAGAGACCGTTGTTTAGGTAAAGTATAAAATGAAGTTGTAAATGCTTAAAAGCAGGAGAGAACATGCCTTGCAGATTGCTCAAGAGCAGTGACGAGACGCTTTTTACCAGGAATCTCTGACTCAAAGTCAGACGTGGGTCAGGTTTTCAGTGACGAGGGAGTGGGCTGTTGCTTCCTCAGGAAGGGTGGAGGCGGGTGAGGTGGGGCAGCCTGCTCCACATGGCTAATCCAGGCCTTGCTGACTTGTCCAAGACACCAGAAACATCTTTCTAGGTGGGCTAGGAAGGTTATGCCAGGCCCTGGGTCTGGGAGGAAAGTGAAGGCTTGCTGCAAGGCGAGGAAAGGCTTCAAGAGGAGAAGCTCATGTCCCTGCTTCCTGAGTCTCAGGCAGCATCCTCCTCAGGAGACTGGAACCCAGGTCATCACAGCAACTCCATGCCTTTCTCCAATGCCCACAGCAGGGGCTGGCCTGGAAGAGGCCCACCGTGTGTGCTGAAGCAAAGCCACAGAATTAAAGAACCTGCAACAGGTTTGCCACAGCAGAAGAGGGTTGAGGATCCCAGAGCCATGCTTCCACAATCTGCTTCTTCAAATTTCAGTTAAGACACACAAGAATTCTATTATTGCAGAGGTTTCACCTGGCCTCTAGCCTGATGCTGACCTTTGCAGCGGCATCAACCCAGGCTGCAGTTTTCTGCAAAACCAGGGTTGTCTGGCTCCCTGGCAGATGGGGAGTAAGAGCTGGAGGAGAATGCAGAAGCAAAGAAACCCTTCAAAAGAAACTCCAAAGAAATTCCTAATGATTATTAAGAATAAAAGGAACAGTTATTATAATAGTGATAGTGCATACATGTTTGTGTATATACTATTATGATAGTAATAGCATGGGTGTATTCTATGCACAGACATATACACATAGAATAACAATATTATTAGGACAACTCCCATGTATTGAGCACTGACTATGTGCCTGAGGTTATGCTAAGGGGTTTACATTCCTTTCCTCATTTAATTATAAGGTTTAGTGTATTGCCTTACACATTCACTCTGCAAATATCCAATGTGCCAGGCAGGACACCAGGGAGGTGATACAGGCAACAAAAAAAAAAAAGGTCCTCACCCTTAAGGGGAACGGGTGGAGATGGACAAGGACAGGGGTAATTATTAATAGAACACAATGGAACAGGTCTCCCTTGAAGTGTTTGAAAAAAGTGTTGAGGGCCCAGAAAGAATCCTGCTGACAAAGTCTGAGAAGGCTTCCAGGAGGAGGCTAGCAAGAGGAGGAGGCAATGCTGGAGCTTGGCCATAGAGAATAAGCAAGAATTTGCCAGGCAAAGGAGAGAGAGAGCAGAGACTCTGCCGAAGCATCAAGCCCAAGGCGGCAACTGGGGAAGCAGGCAGAGGTGAGATCAGGAGGGATAAGCCCTGAGCACAGGAGTGGGGTGGGGGGTGGCCTTGGATGGCAGTGGCAGGTTCAGGTTCTCATTTAAGAAAGCTCACTCAGGCTGCAGAGAAGGGTATGGGTTCTGGCACAGGTCTCCACATGGGGACACTGGAGAGGAGGCTGATGTGACTTTGAGAGATGAGGTCTGACCTGGGCAGTGGTGGCAAGAAAGACCTGAGTCTGATGTGTGGGTCAGAGGGCAAAAATGGCCAGCACAGTCATTGACTGGACTCACTGGCTGGAATTGAGGAAGGGTGGAAGGCAACTCCTAGTGGGTACATGGGGGGAAATCTACCGAGACGAGGGAAGGAAAACGGGAAGAAGGGTTGGGGCAGATGTATTCAGCTTTGGACAAGGAAAGCACCCAGGTACAGAGGTCCGGGGGTAACCTGGTAACAAGTCCTGCCCTTGCCTATTTGGCCTCCCTGTCAACTGAACATGAAGCACTTTAGACACTCTGTGGCTTTGTACTGGGACCTGATTTTCCATGTTCTTGCAGTGGCAGCTGTGAGGTAGTCCACATTGATCCTAAAACCTGCCAATCATGTTCCTGGCTGCAGCATGGGGGTGGGAGGGAGTGGTCTCCTGACTCCTCCACGTTGGGATGATACAGGATTTGGGATCAAGAAACTTCATTCGTGAGTCATCTTGGGGGAAAGGATCCTATCTTATGGGAACACCAGTGTTAAAAATCATTGATCTGGCCGGGCGTGGCGGCTCAGCCTTTAATCCCAGCACTTTGGGAGGCTGAGGCGGGTGGATCACGAGGTCAGGAGTTCAAGACCAGCCTGGCCAAGATGGTGAAACCCTGTATCTACTAAAAATAGAAAACTTAGCTGGGCGTGGTGCCTGTAATCGCAGCTACTTGGGAGGCTGAGGCAGAGAATTGCTTAAACCTGGGAGGTGGAGGTTGCAGCGAGCTGAGATTGTGCATTGCTCTCCAGCCTGGGCAACAGAGCGAGACTCCATCTCAAAAAAAAAAAAAAAAATCGCTGATCTACCCAACTCATGACACAAATCTACAACACTGCATTTTCTTATTAACCCTCTCACGGCAATTCTGTGAAAGTTTGATTTCCTGAGTCATCATAATAATAGCTCACTTGTATTGGGTTCTGACCATGTGCAGGCATTGTTCTAACCATTTTAGGTATATGAATTCATTTAATCCTCATAACATCCCTAAGAAGTAGGGATAATTTATAAACCTCATCTTATGGGGAAGGAAACGAGCTCAGAAAGGTTAAACAACTTGCCTAAAATTATATAGGACTAGGATTTGAACCCAGGCAGCCTGGTCTCAGTCCAAATTCTTGCCCTAACTAATCCTGAGTCATATCCCTGGCTCTCTGCTTCCTTAGCAGAGGGCTCCTCCCGCTCATTCCCAGCAGGAGGGTAAAGGCTTAATCACCAGAGCCCTGGGTGTGCAGGCAGTAGGGTAGCCCATTGGGTACCTAGCTCGAGGTGCAGGGCGGGCCCATTCCCAGCCAGGGCGGCATCAGGGGCGGCGGGAGGTGCTGGCGGGCTGTTGTGGAACTCCCAGCGCTTCATCTGCAGCTGCTGCAGCCAGTACAGCATCACTTGCTTGGTGGCGGCCTGAGAAGCACAAGGATTAGTTGGCAAGGCCCTGTGCCTGCAGGGTGGCACTAGGTGTGGGAAGAGGGAAAGGTTGTGGGAGGCTTAGGAATGCTCTCTTTCCCAGGAAAAAAAAAAGGGTCACTGTAGGTATGTATGCTTCCTGGCCACAGAAGATCATCAGGCTCTGATCTCCCACTCAGAGGTTCCTTAGCTGCTCTGGGCCTCAGTTTCCTCATCTGATCTGTACTCTGGTGACAATAAGACTCATTGCATAGGGCAGTGATGAGGATGAAATGAGACAAGGGTATCACACAGTCCCTGACACACAGTAGGTGCTCAAAATGTGCTCATTGGATAGAGGAATTTGGAGGTGCTGTGAAAGAGGGGAGGTGCACTGAATTCTGATTTGGGTGGGGTCCTGGTACCATCACTATCTCCCAGGTGAGATGGTATCTCACCTGTGTGACATCTCCAAGTCTTTGCTGCCTTTTGTGGAATGGGAGTAATCCTTTTTGCCTTGGGGATGCACCGGAATCATGGATATGAATGGGGACTGGAAAGCCACATGCACATGGTGAGGATATGGTGGCACCTTCCAGGTGTTCTGGCCCTCCAAACAAGTTCTTGGTAAATGCTAGTCATTAGTCTACCAGCACTGGCTGGTGGCTGGTCCAAGCATCCACTTTCACATCGAACAACTCCTGGATTCTTCAGGAGGGAGGCAAGGCAGGAGTGAGCAGCCCTTTCTATAGATGGAGAAACTAAACCTCTGAAGTCGCCCAGGCATGTGGTGATAGAGCTGGTCCCAAAACCCTGGTCTATAAGTTGGATTTTATGGCCAGGAGATTAGTGGCTTCATAAAGAAGGCCTGAGATCAGTTGAGGTGGGCTGCAGAAGATGGACAGCTCACCGGGCATGGATGGGTATTCTCACAGAGCTGCCTGCAAAAAGGCCGCATGAGAATAGCAGCAGGCTACATGGCAACAGAGGCAAGCTGACTGTCTCAGGGGCTCACTGGTGTGCACTGTGCCGGGGTGGGGGTGGGGGGTGGTCTATGAAAGAAACCGTGAGGCTGTCATGCAGGTACCAATAGGACACATGATGCCCACCAGTGTTCTCTTTCCATACACTCTCCCAGAGAGACCACAGCACCTCCCTCCCAGGTCTTCCCCATGACCTTAATGCTGATGAGCTCCAGCCAAACCCAAATACCCCGTTTTATTAATTCATTTGACAAGGGTATACTAAGCACTGACATACGTGTCAGAGATGGTGCTAGGCACTGAATACAGGGGTGAGCCAACACACATGGTCCCTGTCCCCTTGGAACTTGAGAGTCTCCTGCAGGGGACATGTACCTGGATGTTCCATGGGCTCCTCATCCTGAGTTCCCTCTGACTGCCCAACCAGGCAGTCAGCCAGTTACTCCAGCCACTCCTGACATCTCCCCCATTCTACCTCCCTACTATCCCGAGCCACCTCCATTGTCCCCCTCCCCACAGCCACAGCTCTAGTTCAGCTGTTACTCTCTCCTGATCACCTTCTGATGGGCTCCCTGAGTACCAGCCTTGCCCTTCCCCTAGTTTCTTCTCTACCCAATAGTCAGACTGGGCTTTTGCTACTTGGCCTAACTCGCCCTCAGGCTCTGCTCTTCAACTCCATCCTTTGGGCCCTGCTGTCTTTCTGGCTCATGTGATTTGCCTGGACACTCGGGGCTCTATCATGGTTCCCTACTTTTGCTCACGGTGCTCTCTCGGCCTGGAATACCTTTCTCCCTCTTGTCTGTTTGCCACCTATTTCTTCTCTGAAGCCTTGGGTGTATCCCTCCTCCAGATGCTTTTCAGGCTAGCCCCTTCCACTCGGTGGAAATGACTCCTCCTGTCACCACATGTTCTTGCACAGACTTACCACAGTGTCTCTACAGAACATTTTAGAGTTCATACAGGTTCTCCATCAGTCTCTCCCACCAGACTTTAAGCTGTCTGAGAACCAGGGGCAGAGGTGCTTTAGCTCCACACCCCAGAGCCTAGCGCAGAGCCAGGAACAATGGAATAGTATTATAAAGACCATGTGTTGGAGACCCTGTATACAGCAGTCAACCTGTGGAAGAGACACATAGACCCAGGAACCACATGACCTCGTAAATGCCTTCCTTGGCCAGGGATTCCTGAGTTTCATTATTTTAACCAAGTCCCCCAGCCTGGTCACCAGCCAAGCCCAGTCAGTAAAGGGGAACTGAACCCAGGGGCAGATACCCACTTAGCTGGAGGTGGGGTTGGAGGGGTGGAAAGATGGGGATGGGGTGGGGAAGGCTATCTCCTGGCACATTCTTCTCTGATGCCCATAGAACACTTAGCCCAGATCTGTCTTTCCAATTAAATTATGAGACACCTCCTCTTGACATGAGCACTCTGACCTAGGTTCCATCACCTTGTGTGTGCACGTGTGTTTATTCAACAAAAAATTGTTAAGTACCCCACTAGGTACCAGGCTGTACTCTAGGTGATGAAATTAATTCAGCAATTTGTACATGCCTGTGATGTGTCAAATGCTTACAAACCACCTAGGTTCTGAGAGGTAAAGTAACTTGTCCAGGGTCACATAGCTAGTAAGTAGCAAATGTACAATTTGAATCCAAGCCCGTCTGATTTCAAAGAATGTGGCCTTTCTACTGCTTTAGGCTTTCTCAGTTAAATATGATGATAAAACAAAACTTACCCCTTGCTGCTGATAGGAAAACAGGTTTAGGCATGCCTAGATGAACAATCTAGGTTGATTAGTGAAACCTAAGTATTTATCTTACCAATCCCTGCCAATCTCTTCTCAGCATTCACTGACCTTGGCCAAAACATCAAGAAACGGGAATCAGAATCCTGGCCTTGAGAGAGGATTGCAAAGAACATATTTTGACTTCCTTAGGTTCCAGGTAAGAAAGTTAAAGTAACTGCACTGTCAGGCACACCCAAAAGTAAAAGTTTTGATTCAGCACTGAGAAGTCTGAGAGGCAGAAAGACTACGGGATTCCAAGCTACCCCACTCTCTAGATGCATGACCTCGGGCCAGTCCTTTCATCTCCCTCTAACTCAGTTTCTTGATCCGTAGAATGGGTCTGTCGTCCCTGCCTTATGGGAACCCAATGAGGAAATGGGTGGGAATGCACTTTGCAAAGCACAAAGTTCTTTGAACACGTCGGTGATGCCAGTTCCAATCAATTTACTGTGTCCACCACACACTCGCGCCCAGCAGTGCCCTGCGAAAAGGGGACCTCGCGCCGCTGGGAAGGAGAAAGTCCTTCCAGGAATTTACCTTCAGGGTAATAACCCGGCTGGGAGTCTTGATTTCGAAGGTCCCCTCCTCAGCGTCCGCCTTGCAGTCAAACACTGCACTGGAGAGGTCGATGCTGTCCAAGGGATTAGCATCCTGCGCGGTCCGCGAATAATACAGTTGACATTTCCTTTCGTCGTAGAAGAACCAGCGGGATTTCCAGCTCCGGATGGGCCCTTTGCCGCCGAACTTACTTAAATACCCACAGAGTTTCTTGGCCTCCAGGGACCGGGTGCAGTCCCCCGATTCTTCCTCCAGAGGCAGCGCCTGTGGGTCCCTGGTAGACTCGTCGGACCCAGGGGCAGAGGAGCTGGACTCCGGGGCGTTCTCCCCGGCGCCCTCCATCGCTGCCAACCGGAGACCGCGGAGGGACGGGGAGTCCGCGGGACCACCAGCAACAAATCTCGGAGACTAGGCGGGCAGCTTCCCACAGGTAGACACCTGGGGGGGCGGGGCCGGCGGCGGACCCGCCCCCAGGACGCCACAGGGTCGGGACTGGGTGCGGTGCGTGCGACTGAAAGACTGCAAGCCCAGCTTACAGCGGATGGCCACGCCCCTCCACCGCCAGGCCACGCCCCGCGGCGCTCAGTCGGCTCCCCGCAAGGCCCGGTTGCTTCCGGCTTTTTTTCTGCGCCAGTTAGCCATCTTTAGTGAGGGCGGCAGTGCTGCCTGGCTTCAGGTTAAAGTAGTGGCAGCACTGAGGTTAACCGCGGGCAGAGAAGCCTGTCCCTGGCTACGCTTCCCTGGTAGTTCGCATAGTCACCTAGAAAGATGGCGCTTTCTGGCACCCCATGGGTTGCTTGTTCCCTCCCTGTGCCGCGCGGGGCACCGTCGGACGGCGCATCTCGCGGCCATTGGCTGAAAGGAACACCTCTGGGAGGCCCCTCTTCGGCGCCCCCTGGTCAGTGCGGCTCAGGAGCTGTCTGCCACTCTTCTCCCCGGTGTTCCTTCAGCCCCGTCAATGACGCCGCAGACGGCCTTCTTATCCCTCGCCTGACCGCGGTGGCCTCCCCCGCTCTCTGTCCTGGCTCCCATTCGCCTCCTGACAGCGCTGGTCGTGTTGCTTGGGGCGCCCAGGCGCAGCCGCTGCGCTGCGGAAACCCAGTGCCACTCCCGGGGCGTAGTTGGGTGCATTACATTTGTTTATTTTTGTTATTGCTATTATTATTTTTAGAGGCGGTCTGGGTCTTTCACCCAGGCTGGAGTACAGTGGCGCGAGATCAGAGCTCACTGCAGCCTCCGCCTCCCGGGCTCAAACCATCCTCCCGCCTCAGTCTCCCTAGTAGCTGGGACCGCAACTGCGCACAACCACACCTGGCTAATTTTTAAATAGTTTTTTTCAGAGAGGAGTGTCTTGAACTCCTGGCCTCAAGCGATTCTCCTGCCTCGGCCTCCCAAAGTGCTGGAATTACAGGCGAGAGCCGCCGAGCCCGGCTGTTTTGTAAATAAAGAATTTAGGGTTTGACTAACTCGCTCAACTTCTGCCTCATTTTACCTGTTTCCCCTTAAACTTCTCCCCTTCCTTCCTAAGGCGCGTTTCTCCATTAGGGCTGCGGAGCCCAATTCCGTCCACCTCTCTTTAGGAGCTTCATTCCGCCTTTCTCTTGCCCTTTGTTCAGCCCCTCCTCTTACTTCATCGTCTCCCCCTCAGCCATCGTTAGCGAGACCCTCACGTGCACTCAGTGATCTTGACAAGAAGCACGTTGGGGGTAAAGGCGAGGGCTCTGGAGTCTATTTGCATAATTTTCACATTCCCGCTCTGCAATATTGAGTGATTTACTCAACCTAAAAATGGAAATAATAACACTTCTCCCCACCCACCCCCCACCCGCCGCCAGACAGCTTTACGGTGAAGCTAATGAAATTTATGTTCACTTGCATGGGTCGCTGGGATTTGTAGTCTAACAGGTGGAAAGTTGCAACCAGGGAGCATTTCTCCTAAATGCTAGAGAGCTCTTCATTTGTTTTTTTGTTTGTTTGTTTGTTTGTTTGGTTTTTGTTTGGTTTTTTATTTTTTTTGAGACAGAGTCTCTGTCGCCCAGGCTGGAGTGCAGTGGCGCAATCTCGGCTCACTGCAAGCTCTGCCTCCCGGGTTCACGCCATTCTCCTGCCTCAGCCTCCCAAGTAGCTGGGACTACAGGCGCCTGCCACCACGCCCGGCTAACTTTTTGTATTTTTAGTAGAGCCGGGGTGTCACCGTGTTAGCCAGGATGGTCTCGATCTCTTGACCTCGTGATCCGCCTGCCTCGGCCTCCCAAAGTGCTGGGATTACAGGTGTGAGCCACCGCGCCCGCCCTTCATTTGTTATCATTTATAATTTATTTTGTCATTCTAAATAACCATCGTACCTAATTTTGTAATTTTTTTTTAAATCAGAAGACCCTTAATACTGTTTAATTCCAGTCCCCACAAAACCTGGATCTACACCTGTCTACCCTTAGAGTTGTTTTGATAATTAAGTAAAATAATACGTGTGAATCTCTTAGCACAGAATGTGGGACAAATTATTTCTTCTTTTTTTTTTTTTTTTTTTTTGAGACAGAGTTTCGCTCTTGTGTAGGGTGGAGTGCAATGGCGCAATCTCGGCTCACTGTAACCTCTGCCTCCCGGGTTCAAGCGATTCTTCTGCCACCGCACCCAGTCAGTTTCTTTTCTATTTTTTTTTAATTTTATTTTTTTTGACACAGAGTCTCGCTCTGTCGCCCAGCCTGGAGTGCAGTGGCACAATCTCCAATCCCCATTCTCCTGCCTCAGTCTCCCGAGTAGCTGGGATTACAGACATGCGCCACCACACCCAACAAATTTTTGTAGTTTTAGTAGAGATGGGGTTTCACCATGTTGGCTAGGATAGTCTCGATCTCCTGACCTTGTGATCCACCTGCCTCAGCTTCCCAAAGTGCTGGGATTACAGCCATGAGCCACAGTGCCTGGCCCCATTCCTGATTTTTAAAACCTCTTAATAAAACAAACGGTATACCTTATTTGTTCTAGGTTTTCTAGCTAGGCTATGATAAGTGTTTGAAAGAATAATTATAATTACAAATATATTACATATATCAGAAAAACTCAAGTGATGGCCTGTTTTAAAAAAACGGTGCGTATGTGTATAGATGTCTCTAGCAGCGAACAAATGGAAAATACAATGGACAACATCCCTTACATAAATGAGTTACATAATGAATATCTTATTGCTTTATAGTAGGATATAAGACAAAACAAATATGTCCCTGAGTGGGAAGAGTTAATATTGTAAAGATGCCACATTCCTCAAATTAATCCATACAGTTAATACATTTTCAATCAAACTCTCGATAGGGTTTTTTTTGTTTGTTTTTTTGAGACAGAGTCTTGCTCTGTCACCCAGGCTGGAGTGTACTGGAGCGATCTCGGCTCACTGCAACCTCTGCCTTCTGGGTTCAAGCTATTCTCAGCCTCCCTAGTAGCTGGGACTACAGGTGGGGCCACCATGCTAGGCTAAATTTTGTATTTTCAGTAGAGATGGGGTTTCACCATGTTGGTCAGGCTGGTCTTGAACTCCTGACCTCAAGTGATCCACCCACTGTGGCCTCCCAAAGTGCTAGCATCACAGGCGTAAGCCACCATGCCCAGCCTCAATAGGCTTTAAAAAAACTTTTTATTTTTGAATAGTTTTAAAAGTTACAAAGACAATGGGAGAATTTCTGTAGACCCTACACCCAGTTTCCCCTAATGTTAACATTTTGCTTAATCCTGATATGTTTGGCAGAAATAAACATCTAACATTGGTACAAAATTATTGACAAAACACAGTCTTTATTTGGATTTTGTCTGTTTTCTACTAATAGCCTTTTTCTGTTCTTCTACTAATAGCCTTTTCCTGTTCCAAGATCCAATTCAAGATTCCATAATTAGTCATGATGTTCCCTTAGTTTCCTCTGCACTGTGACATATTTCTGTTTTTCCTTGTTTTTCATGGTCCTGACAGTTTGAAGAATACTAGTCAGGTGTTTTGTAGAATACTATCACTTTGGGTTTGTCTCATGATTTCTTTTTTTT
>NW_012114944.1:3856007-3856926 GCF_000951035.1 Colobus angolensis palliatus
AGCCTCCACCTCCCAGGTTCAAGTGGTTCTCCTGCCTCAGCTTCCCAAGTAGCTGGGATTACAGGTGCTTGCCACCACACCTGGCTAATTTTTTGTATTTTTAGTAGAGATGGGTTTTCACCATGTTGGCCAGGTTGGTCTCGAACTCCTGACCTCAGGTGATCCACCCACCTCGGCCTCCCAAAGTGCTGGGATTACAGAGGACATCAGCCACCGCTGCCTTCTCACCCAGTGGAAGGGGCAAACAGACTCCCTCAAGCCTCGTTTACTAAGGCACTAATCTCATTCATCAGCACTCCACCCTCAAGGCCTAATCACCTGCTACAGACTCTACCTCATAATACTGTCACATTGGGTTTTAGGTTCCAACATATGATTTTGAGTGGGACACCAACATTTAGACCATAGCACCATTTATCAAAATAGAGTTTAGGTAAATTAGAGAATTACATACATAAAGTGAAACTGTAAGATATATGCAGGCCAGGCGCGGTGGCTCATGCCTGTAATCCCAGCACTTTGGGAGGCCGAGGCGGGCGGATGACAAGGTCAGGAGATCGAGACCATCCTGGCTAAAAGGGTGAAACCCCATCTCTACTAAAAATACAAAAAAGCCGGGCGTGGTGGCGGGGGCCTGTAGTCCCAGCTACTCCGGAGGCTGAGGCAGGAGAATGGCGTGAACCTGGAAGGCGGAGCTTGCAGTGAGCCGAGATCGTGCTATTGCACTCCAGCTTGGGCGACACAGTGAGACTCTGTCTCAAAAAATGAAAAAAAAAAAAAAGAGATATGCAATGGGATATCACTCAGGCTTATAAATAATGAGATTTTGACACATGCTACAACATGGATGAACTTTGAGGGCATTACACCAAGCAAAATCAGCCAGACAAAAGGACAAATAAATGATACCATTTGTATT